>NC_048595.1:431353705-431452102 GCF_003668045.3 Cricetulus griseus | reverse complement strand
TGTGTGTGTGTGTGTGTGTGTGTGTGTGTGTGAATATTTGGAGAAATGCAGTTCAAAGAAGAGGTTGCACTTCAAAATCCAATATCCAAACATGACTGAGTGTTTAGCTACAAGCCTTAGACTGCATGTCTGAATTCAACCCTATGGGGACCTTTCTAGGGTAGACATTATTACTTTTATAAATGAAGAAACTGAGTCTAAAAGCCGAGTAAATTTCCACACAGAATAGGCCAGGATAGGAAAGGGCAGAACTATGTTTCTACTTTTCATAAATTACTTTGTTTCTAGCACCCAGGCAAGTAGCTACCATAGTAAGGCTTTTCTCAAACAGAAAAAAGGAAGACAGAGTTGTAGAACTAGAAACACATTGTTGAACTGTGGGTAGATATAGTGCACTCTCCTGGTCACCAAGACCAACTTGAAAACACACACACACACACACACACACACACACACACACACACACACACACACTTTAAAATGAATTAATGGGGCTGGAGAGATAGTTCAGTGGTTAAGAGCACTTTCTTTCTGTTCTTTCAGGGGACTGGAGCTTTGTCCCAAGTATTCATCTCAGGCAGCTCACAACTCCAGCTCCAGGGGATACTATACCCACTTCTAATCTCTGTGGGTACCTACACATATGTGGCATACACACACACACACACACACACACACACACACACACACACACACACACCATATTACAAATAATAATAAACTATTTTCAAGGCTGGTTTTCTTCTTTTCAGATTGATTAGCGAGCTCTTTTGCCAGTATGATAGGGCTTGCACATGTGGGTTCTGGGTGGGCATTCAGGAGTGTTGCCTAGTGTACCTAGGCTATGACACTATCGCCACGCAGCAATATGCCTTTGTTATGTTAACTCTTTTCCACCAGCCTGATCCCACAACTGCATCAGCCCCAAATGAACATTCAGAGACTTATATTATAATACTCTTAGCTGTTGACTTGGACTTCTTACTGGCTAGCTCTATCTTAATTATTAGCCCATAACTACTAATCTATGTATTTCTACACGGTCCTCTCTTCCCGGGACTCACATGATGACTCTGACTCTGCTTACACTTCTCAGAATCCTCCTCGTCTCCTAGTCCCACCTATCTTCCTGCCTGATTGGCCCAACAGTGTTTTATTCATCAACCAATAAGAGAAACATATATACAGAAATACATGCCTTTCTCTCCATGTCTTCCTATTGCTAGAGTTCTCCTGAGGACTCAGATCCACAGTACCAATCCCTCTTTTCATCGCTCTTCTGAAAGCTCCATGAGTCTAGCCTCAGTTGTTGCTTCCCACTAGTGTGTTGCTAATAAATGATGACCACTTTACAAAACATGTGCTTCCCTGCCTTTTTTTTTTTTTTTTTTTTTTTTTGTCTTGACAAGGTCTCTCTATGTAGGCCTGGCTGTCCTGGAACCTATTATGTAGACCAGGCCACCCTCAGACTCGGAGAGATCCTCCTGCCTCTGCCTCCCAGTTGCTGGGATTAAAGGAATGCACTGCCATACCTGGCTCCTGGTTGCTCTTTTAAATGATATAACACTATAACGAGAGTGAAGACGATCAGTAGTCCATAAGGTTAAGATATATTTATTCAGATAAACACCAGCCAAGCATAAACCAGAGCCTGCCCAGAGGCAGCAGGCTAGGGAGGCCAGAGAGAGGAGCTCCCACATGTCTGTCGCCCCCTTAAGGACTCACCACGCATCATCCTGAACCTCCCCTGACCACGCCCTGACAGGCGTAGTCAAGCATATCTGTAGCTAGCTCCTAGGAGGCGGGGCTACACTGTCTCCCTGTAAAACACTATAAGCTATTACGCCTAGAAACCATTATGGCCAATGCATTCCTCCCATGACCCACTTTTATGTACACTAGACCTGTGAATTTGGAGCATCAACAACCAGTCAAGTCAGGGATGGGGAGATACTGGGTTAGCATACTGAAACTGTGTGCAGGCAGTAACTAAAGAGCTGTAGGAGAAAGTAACCTCCCTGATTTAGTTTCAGCTTCTGAGGTTTGCTTCATGGTCTGAATATTTGCATCTCCCTCAAAACTCACGCAGAAATCCTACTCACCAAGTTGATGATGACATTAAGAGGTAAAGGTAGGTAATTAAATTGTTTTAATTATTATTGCATTTATTTCATGTATGAGTATTTTTTTAAATTTTATTTATTTATTATGTATACAACATTCTGCTTCCATGTATATCTGCACACCAGAAGAGGGCACCAGATCTCATAACGGATGGTTGTGAGCCACCATGTGGTTGCTGGGAATTGAACTCAGGACCTCTGGAGGAGCAGTCAGTGCTCTTAACCTCGGAGCCATCTCTCCAGCCCCCATGTATGAGTATTTATGTGTGCACATGTACCATGGTATGTGTTTGGAGGTCAAAGAACAACTTGAAAGAATTGGTTCCTTTCTTCCACTGTGTGGTTTCTGGGAATTGAACTCAGGTTGGCAGGCTTGGTGGCAGGTACCTTTACCTGTTGAGCAATCTTACTGATTAGCCATTAGGGGAAAAGTCGCTATGAATGGGTTATTGTCCCAAAGAAAGAGCCTGAGGGAGCTCGTTTACCCCTTCTGCTGTGAAGCACTGAAGAAGACAACTGTATGCAACACACCTACAGGCTCTCATCAGAACCCAACAATGGCACCTGGATCTTGGGTTTTCTAGCCTCTAGAGTTGTGATCAATAAACTTTGTTATTTATACGCTTCTGTGCCTGTGGTTCCTTGTTATAACAGCCAGAATCATTTGAGACAGTCCAATCCAGAAGACGAGGCTTCAACTCAAGCTTGTGTCTTTCTAGTTGTTTATACCTTCTTGCATATGACATGTCGCCTTCCCTGATCCCCCTTCATCACCATCATCATTATTCTATTTCTAATACACATATTTTCCCCCTGTCCTGGGCACTATCGTGTCTCTTTTATATTACTCTTTTATATTACTGCAACCTCTTAATTGGTCTCCCCACCAGGAAATTTTCTCTCTCAACTATCCCCTGATTTATTTTCCATAGTATACCTGCTATGGTTTAGATGAATGTTCCCCAGAGATCCACATTAAAGGAATGATTCTGGGGTGGGAGGTACTTAGACTTTAAAGTAAGGTTTGGTAGGTCTCTAAGTATTGTGGCAGGAACTACAAGGGGATTGTAAGACATTCTGTATTTGTTCCTTTTGTAGATGCTCTGACAAAATCCTTAATGTACACAACTTAAGGAAGGGTTATTTGGCATCAATTAAGACATATCTGTCAATCATGGCTGGTAAGGTATTGTAGCAAGAGCTTGTGTGGATGACTGTTCACATGGCCTCAGAACAAAAAGCAGAAAACACAAGTTCTAACCAGGAGTGCATGCCTTAAAAGGTCCTTTCCCAGGGGCCTATTTCAAACCAGTCAGTTCCCATCTCTTGAAGGCTCCACAGCTTTCAAACTAGTGCCACAAACTAAGGACCCAGTGTTCAAAATGAGCCTTTGGGTGATGTTTAAAATTTAAACAGTAACACCCTGTCAATTCTCTCACCTTCCTGACTCAAGATGAGAACTGTCATCTCAGTATAGACTCCTGCCATCTTTCCCATGAGACACTACCCTTACCAGAAAACAAATGGGGCTGCTGGATCTTAAGCTTCATGCTCTAGAGTTGTGAGCCAATGTAAACCTACATCTGGAAACATCTTAACTACTATTCTATGTCCGTGAAGAGATGCCATGACTAAGACAACTTATAGAAGAGTTTATCTGGGGCTTAGAGTTTCAGAGCATGAGTCCATGACCACTATGGTGGGAAGCATGACAGCAGGCAGGCACAGCATTGGAGCAGTAGCTGAGAGCTTACATCTTGAAACACAACCTTGAGGCAGAGGGAAAACATGAATTGGCCTGGGATTTTGAACCCTCAAAGCCCACCCCAGTGACACACCTTCTGCAAGTCCATACATCCTAATCCTTCCCAAACAATTCCACTAAACAGGCCAAACATATGAGCCTATGGGGTACTTTGCTAGAATGATGAGAAACTAAAACCACAATTACTATGAGTTTTTCAAAATATAAATTTTTAATCTTGCCACCTATAAAAATCCCAGAATTTCTTTCCATTTCTCTCACAATGAAGTATCAACTTTTAAAAGATTTGTTTTTATGTGTTTATGTGTATTGTGCATACCTCTGCAAGAAGACCTGGTCATATCCCCTGGATCTGTTACAATGGGCTGTGAGGAGTCCAACATGAGTGCTGGGAACCAAACTTGGGTCCTCTGAAGAACAGAGAGCCTTTATCGCCTCTGAGCCATTGCTCCTGCTCTTTAGCTCTTTAATATGGTTTTGGACTCCTGTATTACATGGCATCCATGTATTTCTTGACTCTCAGTTGTAACTTTCCAGCTTGCAATGCTGTAGGCTTTAATCACTCTGAAATCTTCCTGTGAAAGAACAGGTTTCAGGAAGCGTAAAGGGATACATGTGTCTTAAAAACCACCAGGCATTTCAGCCCATTTGCCTTCTAACTTGTCAGTCATTTTCTTCCACTGAGAACTAGTTTTGGGTTTATTCTAGGGTCAGGGCCTCACTGTGCTGCCCTGCACTAACATTGAAATCACAGTACTGTCATAGCTTCCTGAGTGAGTAGCTAGGGTTAAGGGAATGTGCTGTGCCTAGTTGCTTTTGTTTTGCTAGGTTCCATCCACAGGATGGAATGGGGGCCTCATGCTTGCTGGGAAATAAGTGCTCTCTACCAAGTTCCATCCCTAGAAAACAGAAAAGGCATGTGAGATTTTGGTTACAGGTAATTAGGATACACAATGAGTACAGACTAGACAAGTATAGTAAATTGTATAAGCTGCCTGCATCATCTCACTCCTGGAAGACAGTAATCAAGTCCTATTTGACTCAACATTAGAGGGAGTTTATAGCTTTGGATCATTTGGACTGTTAGCTTCAGTATACATATCTAATATTCAGATAGCATTTTGCAGTTTTAAAATTGTTTCTACATTATCCTGTCATCAGTGCAAGTGTCCTTTTTATGAAGGAGGAAATGAAGGTTGGCAGTAGACAACATACATGTGAGAAGTTAATCACCTTCTGCTCTAGTTTGAAATGTGCTATGCTCTAGGTACTATGCTGAAAGAATTTCATACCTAACAGTATCTTCCTCAGTTACTTCCTGAGTCACAAGCATTACATGAAAGTTGTAGGGGAAGCTGTAGCCACTTCTTCTTAGGGGCTGGCTACAAGAGTACCTGAGGGCTTGTGAGGGCGTGGTCAGAGTGAGTAGGGGGACTGCGTTTTCGGTTTCGGTTTCTCTTTGCTTCTTGCTGTACAGACTACCACCGGCTGGCTGGTTCGCTCTGTAAGTAAGGCTTTTCCCTATTAAATACCCTTATATTTCTACCTGACTCCGTATTGGTAATTTCTTACTATAGAAAGTTACAGTCTTTTAAAAGACAATGTTCTCTGTGAATACTAAAGCATTGGCAGGCAAAACCAATCAGTCCCTAACCCTGTGTGGCGATGAGAGAGCTAGACTGTCTACCAGTGATATGGCATGGAAAAAATAAGCATGATTGTGTCATGTTTCATAATGACATTTTTCCTCATAGAAAAATCAATAACCATTAATAACACACACACACACACACACACACACACACACACATATGCAATTAATTGTGCCACCTAGAGATAGCTATTGATAACACTTAGGTGTATATCATGCACTAGTCTATTTTATTCATATTCACATATTCATACATTTAGACAAAATTAATCATTTAGTATAATCTTTAATAACTTTGCTTTTTTACTATTTGTTGAAGAGTTTTCTACATGTTAAAAATTTCACAGCATACATTGGGGTGTGTTGGCAAATGCTTTTGATCCTAGCATTTGGGAGGCAGAGGCAGGTGAATCTCTATGAGCTCCAGGCCATCTGGTCTATCATATCAAGTTCTAGGACAGCCAGGGCTATATAGAGTGACCTTCTCTCTAAAAAAAAAATCTCACAGCACTATACCTACACTGTGTGTGTGTGTGTGTGTGTATCACAAGCAGACAGTTATCTAAGTTTTTTTTCTCTGTTGCTGTGATAAAATAATGTACATTTTAGTTTACTGTTCAAGGTCCACCGAAGACAGGGAGTCAAGTTAGCAAGAGCTTGAAGCAGCTGGTCACATTGAATCCCTAATTAGGAACTAGAGAGGAAGCCTGGAGAGATGGCTCAAAGTTAAGAGCACTGGCTGCTCTTCTAGAGGACCTGAGTTCAATCCCCAGCAACCACATGATGGCTCATAACCATCTATGAGATCTGGTGCTTTCTTCTGGTATGCAGGCACACATGCAGACAGAATACTGTATATATAATAAATCAATCTTAAAAACACAAACAAACTAGAGAGGGCTGAATGCAGTGCTCATTTTGTTTCTCCCCATTTTATACAGTCCAGAATTCCCTGCCCAGGAAATAGTCCCATCCACAATGAAGATGGGTCTTTCCATGTCACAATCAATAACTCCTCATGGGCATGCTCTGGGACCCCGCTCCCAGGTGATGCTAGAGTCAGTCAAGTTGACAGTTAACACTCACTATCACAAGCGTCAACATTGTTTTTACTTATAGTTTACCTTGGGGTGTTGGGCATCAAGCCAAAGATGTGATGTGTGCTGGACAAGAACTCTACCACTGAGCTGAATCCCAGGCCTTCTACATTATTTTTAATGTTTTCATTAATGTTGTACCGAAATATTTCAACCAAACCATGTTGTTTGATGTTTCAGCTCTTTCCCCCTGTATTACAAAGAAATTAATATATATATATATATATATATATATATATTATATATTTTTTTTTTTTTTTTTTTTTTTTTTTTTTTTTTTTTTTTTTTTTTTTTCCCAGAGACAGGGTTTCTCTGTGAAACCATCCTGGCTGCCCTGGAACTCACTCTGTAGACCAGGCTGGCCTCGAATTCACTGAGATCTCCTGCCTTTGCTTCCCAAGTGCTGGGACTGAAGGCGTGCACCACCACTGCCCAGCCAGTTTGTTTCTTTAGAATAATTCCAAGAGTGGAATTTCACCTGAAAGAGAAGCATACTTATGAACGTTACTATCATTGCCAGTGTGACTAGGAGACGGTGAGGCACATCTCTGGCTGTACTTGTGAAGGCCGATTTCAGAGAGGGAAAGGTCTGTTTTGTGTATGTGTGGCACCATTCTATTGGCTAGAGGGAAAGAATGAAGGGAGAAAGCTAAGAGCACCCCCATTTCCCTCCCTGCTTCTTGGCTCTCCATGATGTGAGCTGATCCGCCTCTCCATGCCTTGCCCACCATGACGGACTGAACCCTCTGAAAGCATGCCAAAACTAAATCTTTCTCCCTTGAATTGTTTCTGTTGGGTATTTTTGGTCACAGCAATGTGAAAAGTAACTAGAGAAGTAGGGTCATTGGTGTAACTAAATGACAATGTGGTTCCTGGGCCTTTGGAATTGGTTTCCAGGAGGGATTTGGAAAATGAGACCATACTCATTAAAATAGCTTGGTACTGGCATTGAAACAGACACTTTGGCAGTAGATCCAAATGTATGTGGAAATTTAATATACAATATTACAAACTGGAGGGGGAAAAGAAGCTTTTTAATAAGTGGTATTGGCATTTCTGTTTGAAAAGAAAAGAAAACTGGCTTGTTCATTGACTCCAAAAACCAAAACAAATTTCAAAAAAGATCTGAGATTTCAATGGAAAAGAATTCTGATGTACTCAAAGAGGAAAAGGTGCTGAAAAAAATTATATGGAGGAAGACTGTTAGAAATACAACCTAAAATCCAGAATTGATAGAAAAATTGATTTAAATTGGGCCAAAACTTTATAAATAACCTTTTGTAGGAAAATCTTAAAAGCAAAATATCAAGGGTTATTCCTCAACAAATAGCATTATTTACAACCTTTGTTTCCCATATCCACCTATAATTTCTTAAAGTAGACCTATGATAACATAATCAGGAAAAACAAAGCAATGCTTTTAAGCCTCTAATGAATTTGTGAGGTTAGTTTTGGTTGTGAGCCTAGCCTTTAACAGCTGAGCCATCTCTCCAGCCCAAGGGTCAACTATATGTCACATGCCCGAGTTCAAAGATCCCTAGATAACTGGTCAAATACTTAGTTGTGTGCTTCTGACATAAGCGTTTGAGGTGGTGAACTAAGTGAGAAAGATACTCCATCTAACATAAGCGGGCACCATTCACTCAGCAAGGTAGAGGGAGTGGGAAATCAATCTCTTAGAGACTGAGCTCACACAATGGTCTTTTCCAACCTCAGGGTTCCTGGGATGAGGTCTTCAGACCCTCAGAGAGGTTCTTTGCTTCCAGACCTTCAAGCCAGTTTATTGACTTTTCTGGGTGTCCAGTCTGTAGACAACAGATTGTAGAATTTCTTAGCCTCCTGATTTTCTTTACTATCTGTCTTTCCTGCCTCTCTGTCTGCTCACGCTGTTTCTCTGTAGGGAACACTAATACTCACCTTCCCAGGCTTCACTCTTTTCAATCACACTCAGAACTCACTGGTTTGCACTTGTTGCTATAGGCTTTTATTTTATCTTATAGTTCCACCATGTATATATGCCTGAAATTATGATCTTTAGGTTAGTGCTTTCACTTCCTGGTACTGTAAACACCATCGCAGCTTTCAAGTTGGCCCTAAACTTAGACTAAACAATGACAGTTATTTGTATTTTGTGGTGTACTACTTCAGTATTTTTTTTTAATTATCTTTTCTATCATTTGTCATTTGTGATGAGCATTCATGTCCTGGTTTTGTTTACTCCTCTACAGTCTTCTAACAGCCTTTTTAGTCGCAAAGTGACTGTATGTAATGAGAAAAAGCGTGATGTATTATTGGGGAGACATGACGGATAGAAACAATGTGACATGGACGTTCTGAGAAGAGGCAGTTGATGAGCCTATGATGATAGATGCCCTATTTACAGGATCAATGACATAAGGTCTGTGCCAGTTAATGAAGAGAATAATTTCTAACCCTCACATTCATTTTCTGAGATACATATAACCATCTCTATTTTAAAGATAAGAAAGCTGAGGTTATGGCCATGCAAAATTCTGCAGTGAGTGCCTCAAAGAGCATTCAACTGCAGTAATTTGGGGGCAGAAAGCTACACATGGGACTTGCTGTAAGTGGAAATTAACAGTGAAAAACTCTTTAAAAATAAGAGTCAAGGTGACGTAAATCTGGGCCCTGCTTCTGCTTCCTCAAGTGATGGGCACCAGAGGCCCTTGCTACATGAGAAAGGGCAGAGTTCCCCAGAAGAAGCAATCAATGTCTCTGCTCGGCCTTACAGGTTGGGTGAGGCCCACAGTCCATGCCCGTTTATCTCTTAAAGGGGGGGGGGTACTATTAGTACTTTGCTTAGGCGTATTTGCTTTTTCACGGCTGTTGAAATAAACCGACACAAACTTTTGATTTCTAACAGAAACTTGAGCCTGGCGAGGTGACTCATACTGTCGTCTCAAGACAGGCTTGAAGCAGGAGAAACTGAAAATTTCAGGTCAGCCAGGGCTAGAGGATGAGTTCCAGGCTGGTTTGAGCTACGGAGTTGAGACTCTATCTCAAAACGAAAACAATAATAAATAAAGTGAGACAGGAATCTGTTGTTATTTCAGTTCTGGAAGAGGCCAAGAAACCCAAAAGCAGTTTCAATGGGCCATATCCAAGTGTTTTGGGGGCTGCTCCATAGGCTAGGGGAGAATCCTCTTTTCTTGTCTCTTCCAGTTTCTGACCGCCACTGACTTTTTTGTTGTTGTTTTTGTAGTGACCTTACTCCAACCACTGCTTTCCACTGATCAAGGCTACACGTATTTGTATTTAGGGTCCACCTTAATAACCCCGGCTAAGCTCCATCTCAAAAACCCTTGACTTACTCCACACGGACGCTGGTACCACATAAAGTAGTATTTACAGACTCCCGGGATTAATTCCTGACACCATTGTTTGACGTTATTCTCACCCAGGCTTGATCTAAGGAGGAAATCTGCTCGTGCTAGCAATAGGCAGAGTGCAGCGTCGGGCAGTGGCTAGTTCTGAGGGCTCAAACAACGTCTACCTGTAAGTCTTCTGTTGCGCCCAAAGAAAACAAAACAAGGGTATACAATCCGTAGAGTTTCAAGGTTAAAGAATGAAGTAAAAACTGGCCTGTTAACAGACCTTGCCATGACTATCTGCACCTTCTTCTTTCCCGAAGGCCTCGCACCAGGTTAACTCGCTTTTCAACACCCCAGGGCAGGATTCTCTACCTGGAAGCCCTTCCCTCCTCCCTACTTGCCTTCCAAGTGCCCCGCCCACCCAACTCGGCAACTTCCTTAGGGCTTGGCGAGTTTCCGGGCCTCCGGGGTCTGTCCGTACTGTTGCCTGTCAGAATAGAGAAAATCCCACCCAATTATGTCTAGTTTCCAAGATTTTTAATTAGCACCGCAATATATATATATATATATATATTAAATGATCCATAGGGTGGCATTTTTCTTGAGTTCAGTTGAAAAACGGGAGCGCAAATTGTTGGATTTGCACAGGCATTACGTGAGACAGCCTCCAGAGAGCGGCGGGTCCTTTGAGCTACGGCAGCTGAGGCCCCACACGTGGCGCAGGCGCAGTGTCCGCGATTCGCCATGCCGACTGTCAGCGTGAAGCGAGACCTGCTCTTCCAAGCTCTGGGCCGGACCTACAGTGAGTGCCCGCCCCGTAGCCTGGGCTCGGTGCCTGGGGGAAGCCCGGCTGGCCCGGCAGAAGGGCGTGCTGGCGGCGTTTGGCCTTGCCCGGCGGGAGTCTGCGGGGGGCGCCGACGGGCGAGGACGCCGGCCTGGGCTGAAGCGGCTTCTCGGAACCGGCTCTGCAGTTGCATCATCCGCCGGTGTCGGGATCTCCGTGTCATTCATTCATTCAGAGGCAGCTCCCACTGCATGCCTGGCACCGACTGTGGTGTCGGGACGCAGACTAGGAAGGATGCTCTGGGTTGCATCACCAGTGTAGGCAGCTCGGTGGGACCAGATTGACAGCGAAGGGAAGTGGTTGAGAAAGATGCGGGTTTCACTGTGCATCCCAGGCTGCCTTCGAACCCGCCGTCTGCAGCTTCTTGAGGGCTGGGATAGCAAGCGTGTGCCACCAACTCCGGCATTCGCTTTATTTAGTGTTGACTGAGTTCCCGTTGCGTGCCAGGCACTGTGAGAGAATAGAGCCGTGCATATGACACGTTAAGATCTCATTTTGGCGAGACAGGAACAAACCAGGACGTTAATAAGACGGATTATTGGGAATGCTAAGTGTTTTCTAGGAAGGGAAGCCAGGTGGTGTGCCGAGCAGCATTTGATAGGTAACATTAATTTGAGAATCAAATAGAGAGTGTCGCCTATGGGTTAGTATTCTCGATACACTTAATCTCTTCCCCAGTTCCAAAACTAAACTGCGGGAGGAGGGGGAAAGGGAGGTAAATATCAAGCAAATTATCATTTTCTACACAGATGTAGTAATTGAAATGATATCTGCTCCACCCTGTAATTATCAGCTTGTATAAAGATTATAACAAGTGATTTATGAGAGCCCTTTTGGGAGGGGGTATTAGTTGTATTTAATGATGTATTTAGCAAGAGGTAAGCGGCTGCTCATTAGAACATTGTACTGACACTGCAAATAAAATTTTGAAATTTTTTTCCAAAGATGTACGCTTAGATGTAACCCATTCTTTGTTAATCTTCCTTTAGTTGTTCATAGAATTGTTGTTGTTGTTGCTCTTTTGAGACAGAACCTTATTCTGTAGTCCAGGCTGGCTTTAAACTTTGGCCATCCCCCTGACTCAGTCTCCCAAGTGATATGATGAGAGTTGTGAGCAGGAACTGTCCCAAGGCCTTAGAAATAGAGCACATAGTTTTGCCTTTGGAACGTGGCTCTCATTTCTTACCCACTTTATATTATATAATATACTTATTTATATGCCTCACCCATACCATATTCTCTCTAGTGGTGTTTGCTGTGTCTGAACTGCACAAGGTGCTGTGTGGCATGTTTAACAGGTTTATAGTCAGTTCTCAGCCAGGTCCTTATCTCCAGGAAAGTAAGAGATTATCTTCATTTTAAGGGATAATGGGACTTATAACCTGTTTGTTTTTATCCGATAATATTTTAATAAATTCTGTCTCCTTTTTCTCCCCACTTTCAAATGACAATTGATCAAATAAGCGTGATTTTTCCACACAGATAGTTAACTATAAGATGTTTTGAAATTCTTTACCCTTAATACTGATGTTACTGAGATATTCATCAGCTGGGTTGGTGATACTCTTCAGTGTGTTCTTTCTTGAAACCTTTCTTTTTAAGTAATTGAGTGGTGGTTGAGGTTGGAAAAGCTCCTTCATCAAAACATGGAGTTTCCAAATAAAGTGTGGATCCCACGTTTCTTTTTCATTTCCTTCTTTTTCCTGCTTTCAGATAATGTGTCCTTTGTGCTCTTAGATCCATCTTATTTAGACCCTCCTAGGGTTGCTGTCCATTTGAAATCCCATTGTTATTTCCAGGTGCCACTGTCACTTTCCATGTCTTGTTAGGGAGCACATTTCTCTCTCCTTTCTGTTACTCAGGGCATTTGTTTCCTCTGTCTTCCTGGGAACAACTGTCTTCTTAGTCTCTGTTTTGATTGCCTTTCTGTTCAGTTGTTTTCTTTTGCTACTCATTTTCCTGTGAACTGGTTTCTTATCATTGCTCTTCAGTTTGGTCCCTGTTTGGTATAGTAGTACTGCCAGAGCCATCTGTGGGCCCCACCAGCAGATAGTGTTTTAGGTCTACCATTTTATTGGAGGAAATTACTCATGATTTTATTATTGGTTCTTTTGTCTTTTAAAAATATATGTAGTTTAAAGGAATAAGGCATAATTTAGGCTCTGTATATTTTAATAGAGCCATACAATTCATTTCATTGTTGTTTAGCCAACAAAAGTTTTGTATATTATAGCAGTAATTGTTCATTTTTTAGTTTTTGATGGTCCAGAATCAAGGTTTGATGGTCCTGGTCTAAATCTTACTCCAGATTGCAGATCTTACTCCAGATTGTAGTCAACTCAAGAGCTCACTGGGGCTGGAGAAGCTGCTTCTAAGTTGTTGGGTTTTTTTTGTTTTGTTTTTTTTTTTCCTTCTTCCCTTCCTTCTGTTAATCTTTCTTCCCCCTTTCTTTCTTTTCTTTCTCTCTCTCTTTCTTTCTTTCTCTCCCTCTCTTTCTCTTTCTTTCTTTCTTTCTTTCTTTCTTTCTTTCTTTCTTTCTTTCTTAGTTTTCTTTTGGTTTTGGTTTTTTGGGACAGGACTCCTCTGTGTGGCCTGGCTGTCCTGTAACTCCCTCTGTAGACCAGGCTGGTTCCCTAACTCATAAGAAATCCATCTGTCTCTGCCATGAGTGCTGGGATTAAAGGCATGCACCACCACCACACATCTAAGTCTTTTTTTAATTATTATTATTATTTAGGCTTACCCATTTTATTTTATATGTATAAAATGTCTTGCTGTGCACCACATACATGTCTGGTGCTGTGGATGCAAGAAGAAGGCATTAAATCCCTTGGAACTTGAGTTACAGTTGATTGTAAGCCATCATGTGAGTTCTGGAAATCCAACCTGGGTCTTCTGCAAGACCAAAGAGTGCTCTAAACTCCTGAGCCATCTCTCCCATCCCTAAGTTCTCTTAAGCAGGCCTAGTTTACCTGCTGACCTTTGACCAGGGCTTTGGTTCCTTCTGCCTTGGCTTTTGTCAATTTGTTCCAGAAGGAGAGAACTCTGGAGAACAGGTAAATTGGAGAGCTCGAGTAGTATTCTCAATGATTGTTAATTGCTCAGAAGTGCTATTCCACCCTTTTCTATCTTTTCTTGTTCACACGGACCAGTCCTGACCTGGTTTGAAAGGGGACTAGATAAGCAGTTAGGTGTCATTGGTGTCATAGTCTCTCCGCCAACCACCAAATGCTTCATGTTCATCCACATGCAAAATATATTTGGCCCAGAACTGTCATCTTGCAGCAGCAGCTCAAAGTCCACAGTCACATCATCCAAATATGGTCTGAGGTGGATGAGGGTCTGGGGATGTAGTTTTTTGAGTTTAGCTTCTTGTGATGAGTTAACTAGTGACCTGAGAAGCTTGAGCACTGGGTAGGTGTCTCTCATACATCTAAGATGCCATAGAGGACAGGCCTGGGGTAACTGCTAAAGGGAAGAAAATGGAGCTCACAAAGGAGCCACTGGTCCATGGCAGTTCTGAAATCGAATGGCAAATGCTGGATGGTCTTGATTAGGTCTCGGGCCTGGGATAATTCTCCATGGCTCTGCCTTGCCCTCTGGGCTCTGGTTCCACCCTCTGAGTGATCCCCAGGAAGCATGTGCTTCACAGCTGATTAGTTTTCTCAGTCTACTTCCTGTTAATAGAATTTTAGGGGCTCAAAGACTTCCTTTTGTCTTGTTTCCGCCCCCTTTCAGTTCAAGCCTTCAATGTCTCTGCCTAAGTGTTTTTTCTAAAAACTTTCTGGGTCTTTGGTGAATTTTTGCTGGATTCCTTTTCATTAAAAACCACAGACTCCAAAAATCTCTGAAATTAGCTGTTTCAGTACTTTGGACTTTTTCATACAGTGCTCTTAATTACACTTTATTGTTTTATTAATTGGATTTGTGAGGAACACCCTTTATTTCTTTTTTACACCTTTTGTTTGCATGAATTGTGCCTTTGATCTGACTGGAGGTTTTCAGGCATACCCTTGATTCTATCTTGTTAAGTCTAGGATTTGGTCTCTGCCCAGAACTTACTTCATTTTAGCATTGCTTTACATTCGGAAGGCAAAACTTTTTAACCCATCAACATCCTGGCTCTTTTTTGTTTAATAGCTCTTCCTAGGTCAGTCTCTTTTTACATAAGTGGTAAAATAAAACTAGTCGACAAACAGGCTGCTCTTTGAGCGCTGATTAGACATCTTAGTTTTGTCAGGTAAGTACATTTGCTTCAGTCCCTGTACCTGCAGGAATGGTACTGATCACATTTCTCCCTTATGTAACAGGGATACCCTTCTATTTTCCTGCAATACTACCTCACTTTCCTCCCTGCCTTCCCCTGTATCCTGATTCAAGACCGTGAGGCTTCAGCTAATAGTGTTTTTGAGGCCCTCCCCTTGGGTTTTCTTAAGTAGGTTTTCCTCAAAGCCTGCTGACTCCAAAGTCATTCCCCCAGTTTTGGTTATAGTACCACTCCCTTTACAGAGGCTAAGATTTGTATTAGTAATCTGTTGCTACCTAACAGATTATCCCAGTTCTTAGGAGTAGAATACAATATGCTTTTGTTGCTTCCCACAATGTCTGAGGGACAGGAATCAGAGTAGGGTAGCTGGGTGGTTCTGGCTCTAGGGCTCTTGCTGGGTTGCAAGCAGGCTGTCAGCTAGAACTGTAGTTGCCTCAAGGATTGGCTGAGCCTGAGCATCTGCTTCCTAGCTCACTCAGATGATTGCATCATATGTAAGTTCACACACAGGCAGGATCATTGCAGGCCATGTTGGAGGTTAGCTACCTCAGTTACTTCATACACAAGTTAATGATGGCATCACCCTTTTCACCTGAGCCAGAGAGCTGGGAGCTATCCTGGCCTGCCTCCCTGCCTCCCTGCCTCCCTGCCTCCCTGCCTCCCTGCCTCCCTGCCTCCCTGCCCCCTGCCTCCCTCCCTCCCTCCCTCCCTCCCTCCCTCCCTCCCTCCCTGTTCCTCCTGTAATTAGCCAGCCATTGAGCCTTGTAAGGCTTCTAACATTTCTCATGTTCCTTCTTTCCCATATGCTGTTGGCTTAAGTGTATACCTCTGTGTTTCACTTGTAGGAGGCTCTCCTCAGTCATCCTCCACCCTGCCTCCAGTCTTAAAAAGTGCCGATGTAGGGAACCAAGCTTGGTGCCTATGATAGAAACACATGGGAGTCTGAGGCAGGAGGATCTGGATGGAGTCAGAGACCAGCCCTGGAATATATATAAGTTGCAGGCTGGCCTGGTCTACATATAAGGCCTTGTTTTAAAAAATACCAAAGATCTAGAGCTAAGGATGAAAAAGGAATAAAGCAAAAAACAAATCTAATCCTGTTTTGCCTAGCTGAAAAGCTCCTGAGTGCAACTCCCATTGCCTGCGGGTAGGACAGAGGGCAGGTCCCTTGGCATGTCATGAGCTACCCTTTTTCTACTTGTATCCTGTTTCTTCCTAACACAAACTTTATTCTTCACCATATTGAACTACTTAGGAGTTCCCAGCTTTGCCAAGCACTTGATTCACTCCCTCCAATCTTTAGCTAATGAAGACATTCTTTATGTAGCTATAAGTGAACCTAAGAGGAACTCTGTGCCACCCTACACCTTGTACTGGGTATATTTACTTATAATATTTATTTACACTTATGATTCCTTTGCTAGAGAAGGAAGTAGTTCAGGCAAGAATTGTAATTTATTTATCTTTGTAACCCTGGCATCTAGTACTGTTGCTTGGCACATAATGGCAGTAAATATTTGCTAAATTGAATTGAAGTTTGATGTCTAGATCAGACAAGTCTTTTGTTGTTGTTTTATTTTGATGTTGGGAACTGAACCTAGGGCCTGTGACATACTAAGCATGCATTCTGCCACCGAGGCCAACTCCTAGTCCTGGTTCAGGAAACCTAAGACATCTAGTTCTTCACTAGAATATAGTGGTAATTGTGGTGTGTATTCAATGTTTGATAAGTGAAGACCATGAAAATGCTGTAACTCACTGTGTTTCAGGGGTGCTATGCCAGGTCCATTTATATCCTTTTAAGGTTCCATGCTAAAAATGGGGGCAAAAGGTGGGTTTTTTTTTTACAGATGAGGTTGTTGGTAAAGTTTACATAGGTGTTGAGCCCTCAGTATGAGTAAGGTAGAAGTCAAAACCCTGATTAGTGTGGTTCTGAAAACAAATATCAGGCTGCCTGAAAGAATCTTATGTAAATACCAAGGTTTAGTGGCATTCCTTTATATATATATAAGTCCTATGATTTTGAGCCTGCTTTCTCATTTGATACTACTTAATGATTCTTTTTCTGAGTCTGAACAGACATCTTGGCACTGGTAACCAAATTCTATAGTTGATATTAGTCTAGAGTAATTAGCCCTTTAATTGTTGGTTGATGTTTGCATCAGGCAAATCTTTCCTTGTTACTAGATACTTTGATACTAGAGAGTAGGCTCAGAGCCTTTGACATACTAAGTCCCATCTTTTACCTTAGAACTTAAAACATCTGTCTAGCTTTTCACTAACGTGATGGCTTTGATGGTTTGTGTTCAGTGTTCCATAATATGAAACCCCTGGAGATGCTGTATTCGGTAGCAAAGCAAAGCACATCAGAGAACTTTGTCCGTTTATAGACCTGCTATATTTCAGGCTATTACACATGGTTCTGAGCTTTAGAAAACAAACAAACAAACAAACAAACAAACAAAAACTGGTAAGTTGGGCAGTGGTGGTACATGCCTTTAATCCTGGCACTTGGGAGGCAGAGACAGGTGGATCTTTGTGAGATGGAGGCTAGCATGGTCTATGGAGCAAGTTGCAGGACAGCCAAGGCTATACAGAAAAGCCCTCCAAAAGCCAAAACAACCAAAGACAAAATAGTGATATTTGATGCCTGATAGAATGTCCAGGCTTAGGAAATTAAGCAGTAGGTAAGGTTCAATAGTTTTCATTTGTACTGAACACATTAAAATTAACATTCTTTTTTTTTTCTCTCCTAGCTGATGAAGAATTTGACGAGCTATGTTTTGAATTTGGTTTGGAACTTGATGAAATTGTATGTATCAATTTTTTTTTGTTTTAAAGATATTCTGTCTATAAGCACATTTAAAAAAATGTTTTCTTATTACTGTTAAATAAACCCTGAGGTTTTTTGTTTGTTTGTTTGATGAATTTGTGTTGCAAATTTTATCCCTTAAAAAACCTTTATTTAAAGTAATTTTCATTTTTGAGATTATAATACAATTATATTATTTCTCCCTTCCCTTCCTCCCTCTAAACCCTTCCATGTATCCATCCTTTGTCTCTTTTAAATACATGGCTTCTTTTTTCTTTAATTGTTCTTACATATGTATGTATACGCATACACATACACTTATTTCCACATACACAAATATAACCTCACTCTATGTAGTGTTTCTTGTATGTATATGATTTCAGGGCTGGTCATTTGATATTGGATAACCATTTGCTTTGTATGACCCCCCACCTCTTTTATTTATTTATTTATTTTAAGAGTTTGCTGTGTTATTAACTTATGGGTTAGACTCTAGCAGTTTGGCATTTTTGTACTGTTTTCAGGAGGATTACTTGCCTTTTTGATCTCACAATTTGTCTTGCCAGGCCTCATTTTTGAGAAACAGATGATTTGCTTCATATGATCATGCCTTCTGGCTCTGGAATATATTTATGGCTCTTTGGTTTCTGTCAGGTCGTACTTGAAGCTTAGCCTTCACATATGGGCTTCATGAACTGAGTCTGAAAATGACATTGATGCCCCCTGCAAATCTTAGGCTACTTTTTATTCAGAAACTTTCATTTCTCTGGTTACCATGTTATTTCCACTTCTTTATTTAGAGCTCTTCTGCTATCTGCCATCTCAGCAAGAATCTAAGCTTTCTTCATTGAAAAATATTAATCTTATTACTGTTTCAATTAAACATTATTTCAGTTTTAATTCTTTTTCCTTGGCCTCTTTCCATCTTCTTCTTTCCTTTCCCCTCTTCTCTTCTCTTCTTTCTTTTTTTTTTCTTTTCTTTTTTTCTTTTTTCTTTTTGGTTTTTCGAGACAGGGTTTCTCTGTGTAGCTTTTTGGAGCCTATCCTGGCACTCGCTCTGGAGACCAGGCTGGCCTCAAACTCACAGAGATCTGCCTGCCTCTGCCTTCCCAGTGCTGGGATTAAAGGCGTGAGCCACCAATGCCCGGCTCCCCTCTTCTTTTTTTCTCCTTTCCTCATTCTTACCATTTTCTCTGATTTTCAATTTTGCCTCTTAAGTTTGAGGATCAGGTTAGATGTGTTTTAGAGCCTGAAACAACTTTAAACAGTCCCAACACTGTGGACCCATGACTTTCTCAAGGGTGACAAGGCCCGCAGTGCTTAGTGACCAAAGTGAGGTTCCCCCCATCCCCACCCATGCAAATACAGACTGTAGTTATCCCTCCCCCCATTTTTGAGTAGCATATGAATAAATGGGTTTCAGTGTGACATGTTCATATATGTGTCATTGTACATTGCCCTCCTCTGTCCCCGTCTGTCCATCTTGATGGTCTTCCTTTCCCCAGGTAGCAGGTTATAATTCTTACTGTGGATAGGCTTGATTAGTCAATGTGTGGCAGGAAGGTGTCATGCAAAGCAAAAAGTGTGGCATGTTGCAGAGCCCCTCTGTTCTTTTGGCAGGCCATTGGTGGGATTCCCATTAAGTAGCATTTCTATATAAAAGGTAACAGTAACACTTTGAAATTAACTTGACTCCAACTTTGAGTTGTGACTGAAATTTTCTTAAATGTATTTATAGTGCCCTGCTGTTGTACACAATAAATGTAACAAATAGGAGTGCAATTGAACTTTTTAAAAAATCTGTTGTCCTCTGTGATAGTATGCCCAAGGTCTTCTAAGCTCTGCTGCTGTATTAGATTCTAAGCTGTGGTGGACTCCTTGGCTCTTCTGTTGGCTAGCTCTCTGTGGCTTCCATTGCTTCTGTTGTCCCTCTAATTTTCAGCACAGCTCTGCTCTCTGGGTAGTCTGATTTGCCTTTGTACTGTTACTCTCGTCCTTGTGTTCCTTCTAGGCATGTGTGCTGTGGGGCTACTTGCCAGGGTTGTTGTCAGAGTGGTGTTTCTTTCATGCAGTGACTCATCTGTGCCTTTTTGACACTTTTGTTGTCCTCTGTGTTCTTGACGATTTCTTCCATTTCCTTTGGATGGCAAAACTTTTTGTGTGAAGTGGCAGATACTGACCATAGCTTTGGAGTTATATTGTCTCTCCCGTAACTAAGTTGTCTCAGTGTATGACAGTAGATAATAACATATGTACTTGTGCTTATCTGTAAAACATTATTTGCAAAAACAGGTGGGGTGCATGATTTGGCTGGTGGACCACTGGTTGCTTTAGATGGATTATAGTGTTCTGGGGTGAAAAACAGGATTTCTGGCTGCTGTGTTTATGGCATGTGTAGCATTTTTCTGTCGTTGTTGTTGCAGAAAAGATATTTTGTAGTTTATTAAACTTCTTTGGCTTGTTTAGACTTCTGAGAAGCAAATCATAAGTAAGGAACAAGGCAATGTAAAGGCAGAGGGGGCCTCAGATGTTGTGCTTTACAAGGTTGACGTGCCTGCCAACAGATACGATCTCCTATGTCTGGAAGGACTGGCTCGGGGACTCCAAGTCTTCAAAGAAAGGTAAGGAACTGTGCACATTGTGAAGTTGACTCCTCTTTTCTCTCCGTTGTTATCAGCAATCAGGCTTAAATTTCTAGGAAAAACTTCATATGGGTAACACAGCTTTAGGTCAGCATAAATGGTGATTGGAAGATAAGAGTCATGTGGATTGTAGCCATTTCAAAATTGGGAAACATAGTTTAAAGCTGGGAGTACATGATCTTAGGGATGCCATGAAAGTCTTTCAGCAAGGTTCTGTTGGTTTCCCTCAGTAATGCCAGTGTGATGGATAGTTCATGAGATCTGTTAAAGCACGAGGGAAAAGTAGAGTGACAATGAACTTTATTTGCCTTTACCCTAATAGTCATAAGGAGCCTGGGGTAGAGACCCTTGTGGAGATTTTGAATATCTTATGGTGGGTGTATGGTCTTGGGCATGTTAAACGTGGCTTCTCCAGTTTTAGTCTCCTGATGTGTAATGAAGATTCTTAAGGCGTTTCAAACTAAGCATGCAGTAAAGGTGATAAGTAAATATGTAAGATAAAGAAGACGAACATAGAGCTATCAGAATTAATTATTTTTGTTTTTATTTACTTACATATATCATCTGGTCAGTTGCAAAAGGGAATGTGCCTTTGGTTTCTGGGCATTCTAAAATTATGAAATGCTTGGATGAATGTGGATATTTGAAATGATTATTGGTTATTTGGTTAAGTGTTTTCAGTTCAGGGGTTTGTTCAGTTGCTTTTATGCTTAACAATTAGATGACTGGATTTTAGGACCCCAGGTCAGGATCTTTTATTTTTATTTTTTTTAATTCATGGATATGGGTATTTATGTGTGTGTATTGAAAAAGGTGGCCTTTTTATATATCCCTGGATGACCTTAGATCTGTGGTAGTTCTTCTATCCCTGCCTTCCAGGTGCTGGGATTATATGCATGTACAGCCATTCCTGTTTAGGATGGGATGTGTTTTTTTTTTTTTTTTTTTTTTTTTTTTGGTTTCTCAAGACAGAATTTTTCTGTGTAGCTTTGGAGCCTATCCTGGGGCACTCGCTCTGTAGACCAGGCTGGCCTCCAACTCACAGAGATCCACCTGCCTCTGCTTCCCGAGTGCTGGGATTAAAGGCTTGTGCCACCAAAATCCAGCTAGGATGTGTGTTTTCAAACACTTTGTGAATGTTTATGTCTATACAAAGTTAGGATGTGATTTCAACCTTTACAATTAGAAGTGTGGACCATAAACCAGTAGCATTTGCAACACAAGAGAGCTAGGATCTGAGCTTCAACAAACTCCTCAGTGGGTTGTAGAGGAACTGACTTAACAGCAGTGCCTGGTGTTGCGGGATATCAGGTTGCTAGAAATGCCTTCGTTCTGTACCAGTCACCAAACGTTCACACTGCCTTCTCTGATTCAGTAACTTTGGATAGAACCAGGGATGCACTATTTTCAACACCAATGAACTTTATTTATTCTTAGAAACTTAGAATCTTGTGGTTGCAATGAAACCTAAACACTGTCAAGTCCAGGGGCTTGAACACTTGTTGCTCTGTTAATGGATTTGTGGTCTTTTCTGGGACTCAAGTGAGAGACTCATTACTATAGGGTATTCTGTGCATTTTGGGGGAATTGTAAATGTTAGGAAGCTTGACAGTTTCTTTTCTTGTTTTTAATGTTCAAGCAAAGCTGACTTACTATAATTTAACCTGTTTCCCTAATGCTATTGATTTTATGTATATGCACTTTATATTTATAAGCATTAAGATGTAATTATCAAATAGTCTTACTATTTTTAGTAACTTTGTTTTAATATTATTTTAGGATAAAAGCTCCAGTATATAAACGAGTAATGCCTAAGGGAGAAATCCAAAAATTGATTATCACAGAAGAGGTAATAAGAAAAGTTCTTATTTTTCTTGTAGTCCCTCCCCCTTTATGCATGTATTAAAAGTTAGGAAGGAAAAAGCAACAAAGCCAACCTTTCTGCCAAATGTCATTTCCTGTGGTCATGTGTTATTTCCATTGGTGCATTTGCAGTTTTTCTCCCTTAAAAATTGTCAGTTTATGGGGCTGGAGAGACAGCTCAGCAGTTAAGAGTGCTGGCTGCTCTTATACAGGACCTGGGTTCCATTCCCATCACCCATATGGCAGCTCACAACCATCTGATGGTCTCTCTGGTCTCTGTGGGCACCAGGCATACATGCGATGCACAGACATATATGCAGGCAAAACACCTGTGCTTTTAAAATAAAATAATAATCTTTTTTTTTTTTTTTTTTTCGAGACAGGGTTTCTCTGTGTAGCTGTGGAGCCTAACCTGGGGCACTCTCTCTGTAGACCAGGCTGGCCTCCAACTCACAGAGATCCGCCTGCCTCTGCTTCCCGAGTGCTGGGATTAAAGGCATGCGCCTCCAATGCCCAGCAAAATAATAATCTTTAAAAGATGGCCAGTTTACTACTAAGAAATAAAAGAAAACAAAGTAAATTGCTTTTACAAAGCACATTTGAGCCAGGTATGGTGGTGCAAGCCTGTAATTTCAGAACTTGGGAGGTGAAGGCAGGAAGATGAAGAGTTCAAGGCCAGCATCATCTGTGCAGTGAATTTGAAGCTAGCCTGTAGTACATAAGAGAGGGATCCTGTTTCAAAAAGTCCAAACCACAACAAAGAAAAAGCGTGAGGGCCGGGGTTATATATAGCTCAGTGGTGGAGCACTAGCTTAGTCTGAGAGATGCTCGTGTTCAATGTCTGCTATAAAAAAAAAAAAAAGATTAAATAAATAAGACATATTTGAGATACACTTGTTTAAATTGTGGTACATTAATAAAATTTATAAAAGTAAAATGTGGAGGAATTCTTTTGGTAAAAGTAAGGCGTATGAACAAATTATTTAAGATTAATTGTTCTTTAATTATTTAGTATTCCAAAATCATACTGAAATGTACATCTGCTTGTATAATACCTGTATATCTCCTGCTTACCACTTAACTCCTGTTGATTGACTACATGACTATATGCCTATTTGAGTCAAAATTTGTGACCACTTTTCTGTGGTAAAATGGCTTTGACAAAGGTAAGCCATAGTACTAACTGTCTTGATGGTGTTCTGACTTCCAGACAGCTAAAGTACGTCCATTTGCTGTAGCAGCCGTTCTCCGGAATATCAAGTTCACGAAAGATCGATACGACAGTTTCATTGAACTTCAAGAGAAACTACACCAGAATATTTGCAGGTTCATGGGGCTTCATCCTGTTTCCCCCTTCTCCTGCTTCCTTTCCATCCCTTCCGTTTCCCATCTCCTTGTCTCATGTACCTACCTGTCTTAGTTACTATTCTGTTACTGAAAAGGGACACCATGTCCAAGAAACTTACAGTGAAAGGAAATGTTTGGGGGGGGGGGGGGCGTTGCTTACAGTTTTAGAGGGTTAGTCTATGGCCATCATGGCGGGAGCATGGTGGCAGGCAGACAGGAAGGCACCATGCTGCGAGCTTTACATTCTGATCTTCAGGCAGCAGGTAGAGAGACAGAGACACACTGAGCATGGCATGAGCTTTTGGAAATTCCATTTTCACCCCCAGAGATGCAATTTCTCCAGCAAAGCCACACATCCCAATCTTTCTCAAATATTTCCACTGCCTGGGGACCAAGCATTCAAACATATGAGCCTCTTTCAAACCACCACACAACCTTCTGCAGATTGTTTTCAAAACATTTCTAAACACTGGTCATGGGAGAATTTCACTTTGCTATACCAGGTAGATAGTTTGTTACTGTTTAAGACCAGTGTGTGTGGGGTTGGAGAGATGGTGCAATGTAAGAGGACTTGCTGCCCTTGCTTTTGGTTCCCAGCACCCACATGATGCAGCCAGGTCATGTGACAGCCTCAGGGCTTCTTGGGACCTGCACGTGTACGTGTGTGTGTGTGTGTGTGTGTGTGTGTGTGTGTGTGTGTGTGTGCAGCTATATGTATAAAACATAAATACAAACAAAAATCTTAAGAATGGTGTATGTGTGGTATGTAGAGGATTTTTATTCCTAGAAGTTTTTTTGTTTATTTTCTTTCTGTTCAAATCATTTTAAAAATTATGTTTGTAAGTATGGTTTGTTTATTTGTGCATGCTGGGGTCAAACCAAGATCCTTATGCATGTAAATACTCTACCATTGAGCTATATGCTCCCAACCTTGTTTAGATCCTTATTAATTACATTACCAAGTATAAACCATGGTAATTTGAAGGATAGCCTGGCATTGAAAAAATGTAAAAGTTCCTTTGCTTGGTATACTTTCTAGTTTTAGCATATAAAACTTGAGGAGGGATAGTCATAGACCTAATATATAGTGTGGGCCTAGGCTTGATCACAACACTGTAAAAAAATGAAATAGAAACAACCTGAACATCCATGACTGTAGTTGCTTTATCTCTGATTGTGCTGTGTACTAACCCCAGTGCCTTACTTGTGTTAGGCAGATGTCCTAGCCTGAGCTTTATGGCACATCACTTTCCGTGTTGTTTTCTCTAGTGCAGGGTTCTTTAAACCTTTTATTCCCAAGCCCTAATAGTCAGGGAAGGTAAGAATGGGAGTATTGAAGTAATTTCCTTGGCAGACAGATTTCTGTGAGTTAGTTTTACTCTAACTCTTAACTTACAGATTGAGTTCGGGGCCAGCTACATAGTGACACCCTGTCTAACAAAGGGGACAGAAATGTAATGAATTCATGGCCAGGTATGGCGGTATACATTTGTATTTCTAGCACTCAAGAGGCAGAAGCAAGAAGTTCATTATATACTCAAGTCCAGCCTAGTTCCAAACTAGCCAGGACTGTGTGGGTAGACCCTGTCTAAACAAACAACAAAAAAGAAAATTGAATATTTATTCGTGGTGAGAAACTCTAGCTTTAGCTATTTTGTGTTGATTTCAAAACAAATTATGTGAATCCAAAGATAATACTGACGGTTACATTACGTGTTCTTTAAAATAGAAAACTGAAAAAAGATAGA
This sequence comes from Cricetulus griseus, assembly GCF_003668045.3. Lineage (NCBI taxonomy): Eukaryota > Metazoa > Chordata > Mammalia > Rodentia > Cricetidae > Cricetulus > Cricetulus griseus. The sequence goes on along the minus strand of NC_048595.1, from coordinate 431,426,611 downwards.
AAAGCGAATTAATAATTAAGCTCCTGAAACTGCACTGACTGGAGGGATGTATATGTGGTGTATATGGGGACAGGCCAGTGACAGCCTAGAAGGAATATTCTGGATATCTTCTTCAGGGTTGAAAAATGCTTAAAACTACAAATCAAATTTGGCAATTAGTGCTTATGTGTTTTCTTCTTTGTAAAATACCTTTGCTCAGATAGTAGAAACATGTTCCTAGGATTCTAAATAACATTCTTAGTCCTTTTATATTAAAAAAAACCTATGTTTTAGCTTGCTGATATATGGCATTACTAAGCAAAATAATAAGCTGAATTTATTTTGAAGAAAAAAGTTGTTGATTGTACATTATAAGGGTGCAGTGAGTGGGCAGGGGCAACCTGATGGGAGCAATCTGCCTGCAGCAAAGTAGAGTATTTTAAAAGAATAAGGTACAAGACTGACAAGCAATGATAGTTAGGAAGTGACTGGCAGATTGTCTATTTTGGACATGTTAGAAAAATCTTCCTCCCTCCCTCCCTCCCTCATAAGAACACAATACTTGGGAAAGCATTTGTTTCTACTATTAATGTTTAACCAACACTTTGTTCTCACTATTTTAATGATTGTGAGAATTTGTTATATTGCAATAAAGATGTTATGTAGCAGGCATGGGCTGTTTTAAGGAAGTGTTTAAAATAAAATTTTAAAACATACGGTCTCTTATCTACAGAATATTAAGATGTCTCACTCTCATTTCCCCTTTTCTCCTCCTATCCCTTTTTTGACGTTTAGAAAAAGAGCATTGGTTGCTATTGGCACTCATGACTTGGACACTTTATCAGGCCCATTTACTTTTACTGCAAAACGTCCTTCAGATATCAAATTCAAGCCTCTAAATAAGACCAAGGAGTATACAGCTTGTGAACTAATGAATATATACAAGGTAAAAAAAAAAAGTCTTCTGTTTTGTTTTGTGTGTGTTTGTGCACGTGCACACATCTGTGTTTGAATGTTCCATAGTTAGATGTAGAGATCAGTGGCCTATTGATTCTCTCCTTCCAGAATGGATCTGAGGATTGAACTCAGATTGCCTGGCTTGTGGGAGGTAAGCACCTTTACCTGCTAAGCTGTCTTATTAACTCGGTACTATTTTTGGTTTTTCTTTTTACCAAAAAATAAAATAGACATGTATGTGTTCCTTCTCAATTTGCAGTTAACGTGCACGATTTATAACAGTGTTTTTGAGGGAGTCACTAGCCTTACCTTACATACAAGGTTATTATTATTATCACCCCATAGCTTTGAATAAACCATGAAATGCCTTTCATGTCAAGTCTTGAATTAGGAAAAGATAGTGAATGCTTTTTAAGAAACAGAGGAGTGTCTGGGCTCTATCCCAAAGAAATGGGTTCACCTGATTTAGAAAGGGGTCTGCACCAGGGCTTTTTGAGCTTTCCTGCTCAATGACCTCTTCTCACGTGACTGTAGGGATACAGGTATAGCACACAGGTGTGGAAATCAAGTATTTGCTGATAATAAGTTATAAAGAAACTTATTTTAAATAACCCCATTTGTATTCATTTATTTATTTAAATAAACATTAATCTGTTCTGATACAGTATAATCTAAGGATAAATAATTTCATATGGGTTAATTCTTGCATGTTTAACTAGAAATTTAGCTATTTTGTATATGTGAGGAATACCATTGCAAAATATCTACCCCTGTCATTAGCATGCTTAGTTATTAGCATATTAGCAACAGTGAGAATGGATTCAGCCATCACTTAACATTGAAAATAGCAAGAAGAAATAGTTTCTCCTAACTTACCAGTGACTTAATTTTTCTTTTTGAATTTTGAGATGGCTGCATTTTGTTTGTGATGATTTGGCAGTGTCAATGCAAATCTACTTTCACTCTGGGAAAATGACCTGTTTCGTATCTCACTCTGATGGTAGAGACTGTATGCAAACTTTAAGATGCCCATTTATACTGGTAAAGTTTATGGTTTATAGCTTTCTGCCATTTAGAACATTTTTGGTGTTTTTCTGACTTTTTAAACATTAGATTAGTGTCAGCTTGTTAAAGTAGAAATAAATAATTTTGTTTTATTGAATACTTTTCAGACTGACAACCACCTTAAGCATTATTTACATATCATTGAAAATAAGCCCCTGTATCCAGTTATCTATGACAGCAATGGTGTGGTCCTCTCGATGCCTCCAATAATAAATGGTAAGGAACTTCATGAAGAGCATGGATCTTTGCAGTTTCTTCTTATTATTTAATAAGAAGAACATCTCCGCGGTGCTGGAGATGTTCACATGTTCCCGGGTTTCGGCACCATATGTCCCGCGCACGCTCTGTATTTCTCGCCAGCAAGAAATCATACACGGGACACTCGGATCCTTCTGCAGACAAGCTTTAATGCATCTTGTGAGGGGAGAGCATAAGCTTACCAGAGCGGAGACACTGAGCCAAGAATCCCGTCCCCTAATAAAGGCTGGCAGCCGCCGCCTGGGACGTGTCACCCTATGATTGGCTGTAGCTCATCCGGCCATATGACGCCACGGAATAGGCAGAGATCAAGGAATGGAAAATTACCCAGCGCCTGCACAATAATCTTGTTTACATTCGGTGCCTGCCGGATGCAGGCGCCATCTTGTAATGGAGAATGCAGGGACGGCTCCCTACAGACTGAATCTCAGGTCTTTTGTAGATTTTGTTATTTAAAAATTAAAAAATATTTTTTATGGGTATGAATGTTTTGCCTGCATGGTGTCTCTGCACCACATGTGCGCCTGATACTCTGTGGAGGCCAGAGGAGAACATCAAATCCTAGTACAGGAGTTACAGATGGTCATGAATTACCATTCGGGTGCTGGGAACTGAACCCAAATCCTTTGCAAGAGCAACAAGTGCTCTGAGCCACTCTGAGCCACTGAGCCATCTCTCCAGTCCCATAGATTTTTATCTTAAAGTTCTTTTTATGTATTTTTCAAAACCTTTAGTTTAATTGCTGATTTTTATGTAAAAATCTGTACTATTTTGAATGAAATAGGGTATGTGTTTAATTTGTAACTGTAAAAATCTATGCATGTTTAAATATATTCTGATACTAATCCATGGGTTCTGTCACATTCTTTCAGGGTGATTGATATTTTAGATATTTTTAGTGTCTGGCTAGTTTATGTACTTGGGCTGGTGTGGGAGCATGCATACCATGGCATGTGTGAAGGTCAGAGGACATCTTTCAAGAGTCTGTTCCCCCTCCACAATGTGGGTGGGTTCCAGGATTGAACTCAGGCTGCCAGGCTCAAGTGGCAAGTGAACCGGCCCTTTGGGTAAAAAAGAGCAAGAGACATTTTCATTTGTTTGTTTGCTTTTATGTAGATGTTTTGGTATTAACAGCAAGTCTCTTTATTGAACTCAAGCTCTGATTTGTAGTTTGTTTTTGCTCTTTTTTTTTTTTTTTTCTTTTTGGGATTTTTCGAGACAGGGCTTCTCTGTGGCTTTGGAGGCTGTCCTCACCTAGCTCTTATAGACCAGGCTGGTCTCGAACTCACAGAGATCCGCCTGCCTCTGCCTCCCGAGTGCTGGGATTAAAGGTGTGCACCATCACTGCCTGGCCTGATTTGTAGTTTTATAAACTAAAACTTATTTAAATTTTGTACTCTTAATTCCCTTGTGAAGAAAGCTTATAAAGCAGCTTACATGTGTTTACTCAGTTTAATGATGCCTAAGCCACAGATGTGTGGCTTTGGGGAGATCAGAAGGAGGTTTAGCTGACACAGGATGAGAGGGAAATGTTGAGATTGAGAATGGCTGTGGTTTTGATGGTCAAGAATGTGGACCTCCAAGTTAATAGATCCAAACTAACCTTAACCTTAGTCCTTCATAGTTTGTGATCCTGATCAGGTGGTTTAATCTTTCTAAACCTTAGTTTTCTTTTTGTTGTTGTTTGTTTTATGTTTTGAGATGGTTTTTCCACATAGCCACGGGTGTCCAGAAACTGCTGTCTAGACCAGGCTTGCCTTGAGCTCACACAAGTCCACCTGCCTTTCCTTTCTAAGTCCTGGGATTGTTTGCAGTTATATCATAAGATGATGAAGATTATCTGTATTTTCCAACTTGCTATGGAAGCTTAAAAGTCTCGAATCCCAGGTCTGGTGGCATGGCTCAGTAGAAGGTAAAGGCACTTGACTCTACACCTGCTGAGCTGTGTTTGATTCCTGGAACCTACATGGTGGAACAAGAACAACTCTTGCTAGTTGTCCTCTGTTCTTCATACATGTGCCATGGCACAAACACTAAATAAATACTTGTATAAGGAATAGCCTATAGCCAGGCATAGTGGTTCATACCACCAGTTCTTGGAATGCTGAGGATTCCAGGGAGGATCACTGTGGTCTGGGCTGTATAGTGAATTCTGGGTTAAGTTAGGCTGATGATACCCTATCTACAAAAATCAAAGGAAAAAAAGTTGTATATCCTTTTCTAGGGTATTTAGATTATTTTCTAACTTTAAAATGTGATTTTGCTTTTAAAAATTAAGACTTGTATTATGCCATATCTCTGAAATTTTTGTTGGTCATTGTTTACAGGGAATCATTCAAAAATAACAGTAAATACTAGGAATATATTTATTGAATGCACAGGAACTGACTTCACTAAGGTAAATAAAATCTTTTGTTAACTCCTATACTGTCAGATGAGATACATTTTACTTCTGGGCCAAGACTGAATTTTAAAGTTTAAAATGTTATAAGAGGTGGGGACATACTGTCGAAACAGAAAATTAAAATGCTGTGGATAATATAAACTTGTTTATGGTACTGCCATTAATTTACAAATGCTTACTGAGCACCTAATGTCTTTCCAGTTCTAAGAACTTTGTAAGTATATGTTTCTTAGCTTAGCAAGATAGACATGGACTATAGAGACTGCAGTCGTTCTACCACATCAGCTTAATTTAAGTGAGTAGTCTGCTTCTCCGTACTTGCAAAGTTTTTCTTCAAAAAAAAGAACAGCCTGGTCTACAGAATGCCTTCCAGGATAGGCTCCAAAGTGATACAGAGAAACCCTGTCTCAAAAAAGCAAAACAAAACAAAAGAAAAAAGAACTGGCTGTTCTGGGTATGGGAGAGTGGTGTGCCCAGAATCCCAGCCCTTGAAAGGCCCAGGAAGGTCAAGAATTCAGGGCTACTGGAGACAATGTATCAAAAAAACCAAAGCAGAAGAATTGGGTAAAAAGAACCTTTATCTTTAGTTACTTTATAGCTTACATTCCTGAGGGTGTCTACATTGTTCAGCTTCCTAGTTGTCCACTCACTTTTTTTGTTTGTTTGTTGAGACAGGTTTTGAAACCCTACACAGGGTTTCTCTGTGTAGCTTTGGAGCCTATCCTGGCACTTGCTCTGTAGACCAGGCTGGCCTCGAACTCACAGGGATCCGCCTGCCTCTGCCTGTGACTCCTGAGTGCTGGGATTAAAGGCGTGCACCACCAACGCCTGTCTGTCCACTCACTTTCAGTTACTACAAATGTTGGATTTGATTGCTAGGAAAGCTTTGTTCTGTGACATACGACCTCTTTATACATGGGCAGGAAAGCTGAGAGGGTGTGCAGATAAGCAAATAGAGAGATCCTATAGGAAGTTGGCATGTGCAAACAGGACCCTTAAGAGACTCTTCTCTGCCTAGTAAGGATTTGCTTTACCCTAAGAACTTATATGGCTCTTACTACATATTAGGGATGATCCATGTGTTTTGTGTTTGTTTGTTCATTTATAGTTGCCAAAGGTAGGAATTTTTATTATCTCTACTTAACCAAAGAAAGAATTGCGATTCAGAGAGAATAAAGTAGATCATCTAAAGTCACATTGTTAGTAAGTGGTTTAGCCAGGATTCCAGCAGTCTGGTTTCAGAGACTTATGAAATTGATAACATTTACTTCAGTAACTAGCCATTTGTCTCTCCTGAAACCTCATAATCCAGGGTTGGGGTGGGGAACGAAACGATTTGTTTCAGTCATGGATTGTAACTCTCAGAGAGCTGCATAAATAGAGAACACCTGAAGATAAGAACTAGCCTGCTCCTACGTTTTTATTCTACTTCCTTTCTTAGAGTGTGTATGTAAGGGTTCATTTTTTAGGTGTTTGAAGACTAAATTATAATAAATATTCATTACATCTGAAGTGAGTGAGAATATACTTATAAGTTACCATAATATTTGTATTTTTTCTTTTGCAGGCAAAAATTGTGCTTGACATTATTGTCACCATGTTCAGTGAATACTGTGAAAATCAGTTTACGTAAGTGTACTTAGCACCATCATTGGCCAGTGCTCTGAAACTAAGGCTATAAGACCTCCCTGTGCTATTTATAACAATGTAGTGCACATATATACAGGAAGACAAAGCACTCATACACATAAAATATACAAATTAGAAAGAATAAAACCTTATTGGGACATATGCTTTACTCTTATGTGTTTAGCTTGGATATCAGCTTTGGGGAATATAGCTAAGGTCTGTCAATGCGTGTATTTAGATGTGCTTTCTGTAGCTAGGACAAATCTGGAGAGATGACATAGCTCTAAACAATATGCAAAGTGGAAAGTGTTACTCTTTTGCCAGTATTCTGGTACTTGTAAGGCCAATTTGGCAAGGCCTCTTGGAGGCAATGTAATTTAAGTGGTATTTATTGACCAGTAGGCTTGAAGATGTAAAGATGGAGGACTAGCTAAACAGAGGTGTAAAGGATATGGCAAAGCTACATGTCCTTACTGTGTATTGGCATCAGCTTATGCTAGACTCAGTTATAATTCATAGTAAATGTATGAGAATAAAAATGACTGAAGTTATAAAGTTTTCTTATTTTTATGATTTGCATTTCAAGGAATTTATATGCTAGCTTCTGTCTTGCAACATAATATCCTGGTAAAGTTTGGGATATACATCAGTATTGTTAAGGAGTCCATGTAGGATGCATGCCTTATACACTGGGAAATAAGCTTTTCAGGTGGCCACTGTATAAAGGGGTTGGGGAGGGAGCCTTGGGACCTGGAGTGGTAGAATAATATTGTATGTAGGAAGATTGGTCAAAATGATGATGCTAGGATGTGAGCAATCGAACACGTTGAGACTAGACTATAAAACAGTTATTAAACATGTATATTTTAAGAATTTATAGCTCATTTTCTTAAGCATTTTACTTATGAGCTTTTTTCTTTTATTTTTAGAGTTGAAGCAGCTGAAGTAGTTTCTCCTAATGGAAAATCAAGTACCTTTCCAGTAAGTTCTTAAAAGATGATGATAATAGTAGTCCTACCCGCATTTCCCGTAGTGATTGTTGAGTATTTGTGTCTCTGTGTTTAGTCCATCTGACCACCCACCCAGCCTTGCAGCACACCCTGCACCATGTCTCAGGGATTCATTTCTCAGTGAGGGTGAGCAGTGTGCTGCTTCTCTGTAGGGAGGTCATGAGGCCTGGAATGTTTAATGGGTGTCTGTTAGTAAGTGTTGTGGCAAGGATTTAAGTGCAGGCTCCTGACTGTAGCTGTCATCATGGTGTATTACTTAGTAATATAATTCTCTGATCTGTCCTCTATTGACTAGTTTAGCTGGGTGATTTATAGTCTCATCCCTTTCCGATTACTCAGTTCTAGTTCTGCAAATCAAGCTAGTGTGTTCACATTGGAAATTGTAATTGCCGAAGGCTTCACTGTAGTATCTCTGAATGTGTTCAGACTGGATTAGAAGTAAGCACAGTTATTGTTAAACACGGGGTCTTGGTAGAAATTGGTTTTATTCTTTATTTATTTTTGGTTGCTTTTAAGACAGGATCTTACTTTGTAGCTGAGACTGGTGTGGAATTCACAATGTTACTAAAGCTATTCTTGAATTCATGATCTTCCTGTCTCCCTCTGGAATATGCCACCATATGCACTGTAAGGTGTCATTTTGAAATGGAACATTTTCACAATCATTTAGTTGTGATTTTGGTTCGGTGAGACCATTCTCTGATCAGCCTTTGTGAGTTTCTCTTTCCCTCTCTCCCTCCCTCCTTCCTTTCTTCCTTCTCTCCTTTCTCTGTTATTTATGAAGTGAATCAGAACATAAAATTGCTTTTTTTTTTAAATTAAAAGTTTTATGCATGCAAGTGTTTTACCTGTCTGCACCATGTGTGTTCTGGACCTACTGCTCAAGGAGGTCAGAGGAGGGTGTATATCCCTGGAACTGGAGCTACAGATGGTTGTGGGCGGTCATGTGGGTGCTGGGAACAGAACCTGGGTCCTGTCAAGGAGTACTCAGTGCTTTTAACACATGAATCATTTCTCCAGCCCCTGAATTACATTTATTTGTGTGTGAGTGTGTGTGCCCCACAATTTATAGAACTTGATTCTCTCTTTCCACCATGTGAGTACCAGGGATGGAACTTAAGTCATTAGACTTGGTGTGAAGTATCTTTCTCTACTTCCTCCCAGCCAGTAAAATAGTTGTAAAAGTATGATAAAATCTGCTAAGATAAAAACATTACCCTTCTTAAAAACATTAGTGTCTAGTATGATATTCTTTTGAAATATTTTGGTATTATTAGTGTGTATGTGAGCGCTCTGTGTGTGTGTGTGTGTGTGTGTGTGTGTGTGTGTCTGTGTCTGTGTGTCTGTGTGTGTGTGTCTGTGTGTCTGTGTGTATCTGTGTCTGCGCAGCGCTTGTGGAGGCCGGAAGAGGACATCAAAGCTCTTGGAACTGGAGTTGCATTTGGCTGTGAACCCTCATGTAGATGCTGGGGATTGAACTTGGGTCCTGTTTTTTGAGACAGGATTTTTCTGTGTAGCCCTGGCTGTCCTGGAACTCACTTTGTAGACCAGGCTGGCCTGGAGCTCAGAGATTTTTAAGTATGAGTGATTGTCAGGTTTTAATAAAGCAATATATATTTTTTTGTAAAGAAGAGGAAAAATACGCTTTAAAGTTTGTTTGCTTTTTCCTGGTATAGATAGCCTCATAAACGCATTCATATATTATAGAGCACTTTTGTAAATTTAAAATTGTGGGTTTCTGAAAAGGAGTGCTGGAGATTCAAGAATGTTTTCTCTTAAATGTGTCCTAGAACAGTGCTGAGGTTGTCTGCAGAGCAGGACTCCCCAAGGGGGAGTACTCCTTCCGTATATGCAATGCAGGATTTCCTCAAAACACTGGGAAGGTTGGTTGTTGTCTTTCACTAGCCGTGCTGCTTCATAGAAAGGAGTAAGGTTTTGGAGGTCAGTGATTAATAGTGTGAGCTTTGGAGCTAGGCTCTCTGTCACTTCATTATTTCATGCATGCCTGTGTGCACTCAATAACTATACATTGAGAGTAATTTGGGCTAAGTGTTCATAAGCTGTTTGCAAAGGTGGTGGAGAGCCTCAGTTTTATGCATGTGTGCTTTCACCTAAGGTAATTAAGATTTTTTGCCATTTGAAGGAGAGTGAATGTCAGTTTATGACATGTTCACATCCACTTTATTGTCTCCTGGAGCAGATTGGTAGAAAGGTCTGGGAACATTTAGTACTTTTCTTCTTGGGAAATGGTAACAGAGAAATTTATTCATTTTTTTAAAAAAATTAATTATGGGTATTGGGGATTTAGCTCAGTGGTAGAATGCTTTCTTAGCAAGCACAAGGCCCCCAGTTTCAGGAAACAAACAAGCAAACAAACAGATTGTGTTTATTTAGGGTGTGTGAACTACAATACCCAAGTCAAAGTCATAGGACAGCTTGCAGGACAAATTTCTCTCCTATCATGTGGGTCCTGGGGGTTGAACTCAGGTCATCTGACATGGCAGCAAGCTCCTTTACCCATGGAGCATTTGGCTAACCTGAGAAATGTGCTCCCTAAGTCTCACTATTACAGTGAATGGTTTATTGTGACAGTTGGATTGTTGTCCCTCGGCCATATACTTTGCTTGCATAAGATGAAACATTTGTAAACATCTTAGAAGTGATATATATGATAGTGTTATATTGTAGGGCTGGGGATGGCCTTGTAAAAGAAAATGTTTGGGACTATATTACTTCCAAGTAAACTAATAATTTAGGACAGAAAATATTCATATGAGTCAAGTGTAACAAATTGGTTCTATAAAAACCTCAGGTTTAGGCTGGGCAATGGTGGCCCATGCCTTTAATTCTAGCACAGAGACAGAGGCAGGTGGATCTCTGAGTACCAGGTCAACCAGGGCTGCTAGATAGAGAAACCCTGTCTCCAAAAACAAAACAAAAAAACCCCCATGGGTTTAATTTCAGTGTGTGGCACTAAGAATCGTCTCTTGGCTGAGTAATAAAGCTGCAACAGCTGCTTGAATGAGAAAGACTAGAAAACTACATCTGATGAGGAACGATTGAAGTTTTCAAACTCTCTCTCTCTCTCTCTCTCTCTCTCTCTCTCTCTCTCTCTCTCTCTCTCAGGAGCTGGCTTACAGAAAAGAGATGGTGAGAGCTGATTTAATTAACAAGAAAGTTGGAATCAGGTATGCTTTGAAACTTATTTATGGTGGGAGCGAAGATAATTTAGGCATAAAGTGTACAGTGAGTTATTTTTCTTGAAAGAGTGCTTGATAGTAAGCTAGGATATTTGATACCTAACAGAACTCAAAGAGTGGTTACTATTTCAGGTAACTGTCTTAAAACAGAATGTAAGCGTGTTTTACCTATTCCAGGGAAGCTTATGGTTTGTGCTGTGGTTCTCTTTTTAGGGAATCTCCTGCAAACCTTGCCAAGCTCCTGACCAGAATGTGTCTAAAGTCAGAAGTCATAGGTGATGGCAATCAGATTGAGGTTGAAATTCCTCCCACCAGAGCCGACGTTATCCATGCCTGTGACATCGTGGAGGACGCAGCTATTGCCTATGGATATAACAACATTCAGATGACTCTGCCGAAAACATACACCATAGCTAATCAAGTGAGATTGCACCCTTAAATAAACACTCCTGTTGTTAGCAACTGATTGTTGAGTGCCAGGAAGGCTTCGAGACAAACAGAACCTGGGAATTAAGCAGCATTTGGATGTGTTTTGCTGTGAGAGGCATTTGCTATGGGAAGGATACGAAACAGATGCCCAAGTGATTAGAGTGAGTTGAGAACCTGTGATGACTAGTTCTTTGAAGAGAGACAGGTTTCAGGTGTGGAGCTCTTGTTGAATCTCGTTAAGTGGAAGATTCATTTTCTCAGCTTGGGCCTGAAGGCAGACGCTGTATGGGAGAGGTGGGGTGGGAGACTGTTGGATGCTGTGGTGGGGATATTAGCAGTCTGCTGGTGAGGAGAGAAGCTTCTTTCCTTTTAGTGGTATGTTCTGCATGAATCTGTCTAAACAACAAAGCAGCTTTGAAATGTCGTGGTGTGTTGCTTTTTCCCCAGTTTCCTCTCAACAAGCTCACGGAGCTCCTCAGACTTGACATGGCTGCTGCTGGCTTCACTGAAGCTCTTACTTTTGCCCTGGTATGTTTTCAACTCACTTCTGTCTGGCTGAAGTTTCCTCAGCCTCCCTGAATTGTATATTCTGTGATTGTTTTTTATTTTTTATTTTATTTTTTAATTTTATTTCAATTTTTTTACTTGAATTAGAAACAAGATTGTTTTACTTGTCAATCCCAGTTCCCTCTCCCCCCCTCCTCCCCAACTAAAACTCTACCTATCACATACCCTTTCTGCTGATTCTTTGTGTGAATCTATAACTTCTAGACTGCTGAAATTTCCCAATTCTAGAAGAGAAACTTGGTTGCTTCAGATCGTACACTTTTTCGTAAAGAAAAATGGGGAGTTGTTCTTTTAATAGTCATAGAAGATCATGAAGACCTAGGGAAAAAATTTCCTATGACAGATAACACATGCTTTATGTTTGATGTAAGTGTAGAAGGTGCACAATGAGTTCCTAAAAAGATTTGTTAGGTTAGAATATTTGGTCTTAATTTGGTTGTGGCTGTACCCACTAGGTGCCGCCCTGGTTAAGGTCTTGGGAACTGTCCCACATTAGACTTATTTCTTTGTCTTTGAACATGTTCACGAACATTTGCTTCCAGTTGAAAAGCTGACATAAAAGGCCCAAATCAGGAAATGAATGTTATTATAGGAACTCGGCCTCTCTCTTCTCTGGCTGACCATTGAAAGAAGTAGTTTGTGTGGTTTCCCCTGGCCAAGAATGTCTGTGGTGCTCAGACTGCAGTGCTTGGGTATCCCAGTGAGCTTGATTTAACAACCTGCCTAGCTTCCTGATCCCCGGCCCCAGACTGAAGTTCTTGGGCGGGGGGCATAGGGGAGGCGGTTTGGGACAGGGTTTCTCTGTGTAGCTTTGGAGCCTGTCCTAGAACTTGCTCTGTAGACCGGGCTGGCCTTGAGCTCACTGAGATCCACCTGCCTCTGCCACCCAAGTGCTGGGATTAAAGGCATGTACCACCAGCAACCAGTGAAGTTCCTTATGTTTCGAGTATTTAGGCAATTGTTTTGAGGCAGCATTTGTTGTTAGCAGGCACTACACCTGTGAAGAGGTTTGAACGGGAAAGAAAAGTAGCTGACCCACTGCACACAGCTGAGTCCTGATGAGTATCAGGGCTTTGGGTGCCTAGTGCTTGACCCCGTCTCATCTGTGTACACTAGGCTTAGAGTGCCATGTCTCTCATATGTAGACATTCATTTTTATTCATGAGCAGTCACCATTTTATACAAGTTGAAATATAAAACTTAGCATTGAGAACTGTGTTTTTTAAAGCACAAGTGATATAGGAAACAAGCAATATCATTTTGAAGGATTTCAACTTTATAAAATACAAAGTAACTGGTTCCTCTCTCCACTTGTGATTCTGTTTTTCTTCCCCAAATTAACTGTAATTAAAACTTTGTAGTTCTCACTGCCTTTTTCTTTTAAAGCTTTTTGATTTTGTAACTGAGTCCATAAATCTTGTAGGAGGACATAAGCTGCCTCCTGCTAGGGGCTGCTCTGCAGGGAGGGCTTACTCACCACCTATAGCTCTATGCACATGGTACCAGCCCTTCTCAGGAAGTGTTCCTGTCCTCCACAGCACTTAGAGTAACTTCTCTGTCAGTCCCTCCGTCTCCCATCCAACCACAGGTATGCGCCCAAGATTCCAGCCCAGGCCTGTTGGGAGCCAAAACTTGTGACCGAATTATAGCGCCAGAGTGTAATACCAAGCAGTGTGCTTAGCTGACCAGTCACACATTTATGTTCATTGTCTGGGAGGAAAGGATGAGGGGCTACAGAAGATAGATTTCGCATAGATTCCTATTAAAAGCCTTTACAGGGCCTGGAGAGATGGCTCGGGGGTTAGAGCACTGTCTACTCTTGCAGGGGACCCAGGTTCAATCTCTAGCACCCTCAAAATGGTTCACAACTGTCTGTAATTCCAGTCCCAGGGCATCCAGTGCCCTCTTCTGGCTTCTGTGGGCACCATGCACTCATGTAGTATACAGACATACATGCAAGACAAAATACCTGTATGCATGAAATGAGCAAATAAGTAATTTAAAAGTCTATAAAGTTCTGTATTTTCTAAACAGAGCTTAACATTGTTGGTCTCTATTGTTATATCCAGTTTGCCTAAGAGTGATGACAATCAGTTTTCAAAAGCTTGTCCTTGACTTCTTAACAAGCAGTTCACTATTCAATATTATGATTTTTATTAGCACTGTGTGGTAGTTGTACTATTTTCCCTTATAAATTGACCTAATCTTAGAATTAAATGCCTATTTTACCCTTAAGAGTAACACTTATAATAATTATGAGTTTGTTCTTGTTTTGTTTTTTTGAGACAGGGTTTTTCTGCATAGCTGTGACTGTCCTGGAAATCCCTCTATAGACCAGGCTACCCTTGAACTCACAGAGATTCACCAGCATCTGCCTGTGCTGAGATTAGGGTGTGTGCCACCCTAATTATAGGTTTTATACTTGTTATAGTCCCTCACATTACGGTAGACACATAAATGCTAATATTTAAGAACATCTTCCCTCCTGGGCCTTAGCTACTGTCGCTTGAGGGAAACTTAACAAAAACTGCTTCAGATTTTTTTTGTCACCATTATGAAGCACAAGGTCACCCAGATGCACTTGTATGTTGACCTGTGTCTGAGGAGCCTTTTTCTTTCAAATAGCCAGAACTAGCTCTGTTTGAGAGTGGGTGGCATCATGTAAATGCATTTTTAAATTGACTGATCATGGTTTATCTAAGTCTTGTTACAACTTCCATCTGCACTGGAGAAAGTGGCATTTTCTGTAGCACAGCAGGTGTGTGTGGACTCCGTTCTGATAGCTTGAAGACTTTTTCAAGAAAGTGTTGCAAAGCACATGTATAATATCAGCATTTTGCAGGCTGTGTGGGATTATAAATTCTGTGCCAGCCCAGGCCTTGAGTCAGCTCAGGCAGGAGTTGCTAGGGCAGGCATTAGCATGCAGTGAAGGTAAAATGCTTCTCAGGTGAGCTGGCTGTTTACCTTCTTTCACTCCAGGCTTCCTCCTGGTGCAGTGCCTGGCAAGCAACAGCTCTTCAGGGCTTTGAAGGCCTTCTACTTGAAGATGCCTTTAGAACAGTTTAATGAGCAACATTGCCCTAACGTCTGGAAAACTCCAGGACCTTGATGGCACCAATTTTTCATGTTGTCTTTTTGGAGACAGAGTTTCTTTGTGTAACAGTCCTGGCTCTCCTAGAACTCACTCTGTAGACCAGGCTGGCCTCATACTCATTAAGATCCACTTGTCTCTGCCTTGAGTGCTAGGATTAAAGGTGTGCACCACCACTGCTAGCTTTGAATTGTTTTTTAAACATAAGATAATTGGGGTTTTTTTGTGATTTGTTGTTGTCATCATCATTTGATTATTTTATATATAATATTCTAGTACTTCCTGTTAGGCCTTGGAGACACATTATCTCTAAATCTTGATCCTTATTAGATCCTTTTTGGATCTAATAGTGAATTCTGTTCTGACTTCTGCCTGCTGCTGTAGTTTCTGCAGGTGGGTAAGAATTGAGCAGTTTATTTGTTCCTAGGAGCTATGTGGGAAGTTAAATGGTAGCATTTAAAAGACCAGTGAGCAGAGTTCAGCCATGTGAATTCTTTCAGTTCCAGTCTATTCCAAATCAGTGCAGACTTATCTAGAATTGCACTGGTAAACAGAAAGCCCTGGGGAAACCAAAAAGGGGTGTGTCTTAGGTATCTATTGCTGGGAAAAGACACTGTGATCTTGGCAACTCTTACAGTGAAAACATATAATTGAGGGGGCAGCTTACAGTTTCAAAGGTTTAGTCCATTATTATGGTGGGGAGCATGTCGGTGTTTAGGCAGACATAGTGCTGTAGCCGAGAGTGCTCCATCTTGACTCAGACAGTTGACTGACTGTCACACTGAGGGAAGCTTGAGCAAAAGAGACCTGCCCCGACAGTGACACACTTCCCATTTTCTTTCAAACAACCACAGGGACTCTTAATGATTCTGATGTATGTATGTATGTATGTATGTATGTATGTATGTATGTATGTATGTATATATTAAAGATTGACTTATTTATTTATTTTATGTGAATTGTTTTGTCTGTGTGTATATCTGTGTGAGGGTGTTGGATCCCCTGGAACTGGAGTAACAGACAGTTGTGAACTGCAACATGGGTGCTGGAAATTGAACCCGGGTCCTCTGGAAGAGCAGCCAGTGCTCTTAACCACTGTGCCATCTCTCCAGCCCCATGCTAGATATATTTTTATGTAAGAGGTGCAAGAGAAGTCACTTAAGTAGAGCCTTGGGTTTGGCTGAATGTGGTGCTGGGGTGGTATTTTACATAAAGGCAGGTAAAAATATAATGTTCAGAAAACAGATAGTAATCAAGAAATTAGACTAGAAAGGTAAATTTGGGCCTGGTACAAAAGACCTGGGTGTAGGTTAAACCCCCATCTCTAGGACACTAACCAGTTCCATGTTGTGACTGTCACTCACCACAGAGAGCTTTTCATGGTTAATTGCATCTTCTGTGGTCCTAAATAGGTGAATTACAAGTGATGAATTTTAATTATCAAACTTAATAGATAAGATTCTTAACTTATTATTAACTTAATAATCTATATAATGATTTATATAGAGCATGCACATTGCTAAGAAACCACTGTAAATTGAATGATAGCATTGAATACTTTTAAATTTTGAGTTAGGCATAGCCCTGTACTAATCTATTTTACATGTTCTTAAGTGCTCCCAAGAAGATATTGCTGATAAACTTGGCTTGGATATCTCTGAAACAAAGGCAGTTCACATAAGTAATCCCAAAACTGCTGAGTTCCAGGTAAGATTTTAAGTAGGTAAGAATTGGGGTAAAAGTTGAGTTTGTGGTAAATGATGTAGGAAAGCTCTCTTCAGTTATTGTGCATCAGGGTGAAGCTTTAGGACATTTTAATGAACTTTCTTTAGATAATTTGCAGTTGGTCAGCTCCCCCCATCTCTCTCCCACTCTGCCCCTCTGTCTCTCCTTTCCCTGTGTAAGTATTATTATTGAACCCAGAGCCTTGTGCTTGGTAGAAGTTGGCTTGTTTAAAAATATATATAATATTAATTATTATTATTATTCCTGTCTTTGAGATGGTATCTTACACTGTATACCAGGCTGCCCTGGAACTCATTGCGTAGCCTAGACTGGACCCTCAAGTGCTCCTATTCAGCCTGTTCTTAGTTCTTAAATGCTTTGAGTAGCAGACTCAGCCACTTTTACCTGCATTTTCCACTTGATAACTGATGTTTACTTACTGTTCTCAGTTTCTTCTTCACATTCATTTGTAGTAAATGGACCAAATGTATTCCTTGAATCTCCATAAGCATTATACCAGTTTTTGACCGTAGGTGGATTTTTGTTGTTTGTTTTTTTGGGGGGCGGGTGGTGATAGTGCCAGCTCACAAATAAGGACATGGAGACTTATTATTGATTATGAAAGCTCAGCCTTAGCTTAGGCTTGTTTCTAACTAGTTCTTAATTAGCCCATATCTTTTAATCTACGTTTTTTTATGTGACTCCGTTACCTCTACTCTGTGCTGCCCAGCCTGCTTCCTCCAAGTCGCTTTCCTTCCTCCCTGTGTTCCTCTCTGCCTGGAAGTCCCACCTAGCTGCTGGCCATTTGGCTTTTATTACACCAGTCACAGCATTACATCTTCCCCGTGTACAAATATCCCACAGCATTGACTGTGCTTTCTGTGTCTTTCATTGTCATCTGAGTTTATTAGCAGTTTCTTACAGAGGTTAGGAAGAGGTACATGAGAATGCTATTGTAATGGCAGTCAGTGTTAAATGATTCCTAGTACTGATTTGGATGTTAGCTATAGAAGTGCATTTCCAGTTATAACATCTTTGCTAATGAGTGACTCTCAACAGCATCTTCACACATGTCTGGACTCTTGCTTTCATGCATATGCAGTCCTGTGTGTGCAGAATCTTAGAGATAAAGGATTTGCGTTTAGGAAACTGACACTGGTGTAGCCTCAGCTGTGATCTGTGATAGTTCTCTTGACTTTGGGTTTCCTGGGTTAGACATTCTATAGGCTCTAGAAATGTTTACACTTAAAAATTCTGAATTTTATCTATAGAACCACCTACTGTGGCAAATGAGGTATACTAATATTCGCTCAGCACATTTTCATTGAATCTTTTACTTCTTTATGCTACATGTATTCCCCTCCCCCAGTTTCATTTATCAAGTGTGACACAAATTTTGTATTTCCCAAGATTTCTGTAACTTACATTCTTCAGAGTTTGTGTCCTGTCTGCCCTGCTTTATCTAATGGAGGGAAAGCAGATCAGAGATGCATTAGCTGCTGCCTTAAATAGCTGTGGCTTAGTGCACTCAAGAGTCAGTATTGCTGCATAATGCATTGGAGATGACAGAGAGCATCCTTTAAACTTGGCAGCTTTTGCATTACCCCTGCTTTACCCCGCCACTCTGCCATTACTAATGCAGTGAACAGTTTGTACTTGCTTATAGTTAAATTAAATCGAATGGAAAGTGAGTAGCTTATGATTTGGTTATGAGACTGTTCTTTCCCTGTGTAATTCTTAACTTTGGGTTCCTCTCTAACAGTGAAGTTGTTATAGAATGGGCAGGAGAAGGAAAACATTTAGGTAAAATGTGTAAGTTTATTGAAGTTATTAAAAATAAGATTACTGAATATCCTCACTTGTCCCCAGGTTAGCAGTAATATTAATTTAAGCCTTCAAGTGGCTATCACTGTAAGTTTTCCTAGCTGTATTGATTGTTTTTCTTTTTAGTTGGGATTCACTTAAGGTTATGTATTAAAGTTGACTGATTAGTACTTACTCCACATCCCTTAGTCCTTCACATACACATCCTGTCACTTTGTTAAAAAATATGGGTCCTTTGTTCTGTAAGATTTCCACACTTAGAATTTTACTGAATATATTCTGGTGGTCTCCTAAGTTTCTCATCAATTAGTAGTTAGATCTAGAAGTTTGACCAAATTCAGGTTTTAGATTTTTATGTTGCTGATGGTTTTTAACAACAAAAAAATATTAATAAGTGGGGATATTACCACTCTACCAAGGAGGATGGCAAACTTAAAAAAAAAATTAGGGGTTTTTATATAACCTCATTTGTGCTGGATGATTTTATGTCAACTTGACACAATTTAGGGTCATTTTAAAAGCTGGATCTTCAATGGAGAAAATGTCCCCAGCAGATTGGCCTGTGGGAAAGCCTGTGATGCTTTTTCTTGATTGGTGATTGATGGGGAAGGGTCCAGTTCACTGTGGGTGGTGTTGCCCTGGGCTGGTGGTTCTAGGTATATCGGAAGGTACGTCGGGCAAGCCATGAGGAACAAGCCATTAAGCACCACCCTTTCGTGGCCTCTGCTTCACTTCCTATCTCCAGGATCCTGTCCTGCTTGAGTTCTTGCCCTGACTTCCCTCAGCATTGGACTGTTAACTGGAAGTGTAAAAAGAAATAAACCCTTTCCTCTCCAAGTCATTTTTGTTTATGTGTTTATCAGAAACCCTGAGTCACTCATTTAGCTCACGGAGGCCTTGAGCTCTTACAGAGCTGAAGATGACCTTGAAACCTCCTAATCCTCATGTTTCAACCTCTAGGTGTTGAGATTACAGACACAAACCAGCACATCTAGTTAGAGAAAAGTTATCTTTAAATGGAGTTAGTTGAGGTGGTAAGATGTAGAAAGGAGGGAACTCCTCTGTGGCAGGCTGGAGACACAAGGTCTTGTTAAGCAGCTAACACTGGCTTCAAACGATGTTGCCCAAGCTAGCCTTGGACTCACAATTCCAACTATCTAGCCTGCCAAGCACTGGGATTATAAACCTCACAACCGTGCCAGGATCAGAAAACTATATTTGTTTGTTTATTTTACAATTACTATAAATTGATGGGAAAGCTGAGAATAATAAAGGTCAGTTTTGAAGTAGAAGATTGAGTAAGAATGATTGAGCCAGCTAGCTCAAATCACGTAAGAACCAAGTACAGATTGAATGTGAGCACTTGGGAGTCCAGCCTGGGCTACTTCAATTACTTTGTGGAAGGAGACAGGATATAAAAGTTTCCATATGTACAACCTTGGAAGCCCATTTTAGTTTTAGAAATTATAATGAAATAACCAATCCTTAGGTAATAATAATCATTGAGTTATGTTTGCTTCTGACTTTGATTTTAATCAGATTTTTATTTATTTATTTATTTTATATATTTGAATTACATGACGATCCCAGTTCCCTTGTTCCTCCCGTCCTCCTCTACCATCCCCCCAACTAAAATCCTGTCATATGTCCTTTCTTCTAATCTACACCTGACTCAAAATTTCTGCTTCCTCATGACCTCTGCATCCTTCCTTTTCTTCCCTTCTCACTCTTGTAGCTTCCTCCCCCCTCTTCCCATGTTCTCAATTTGCTCAGGGGATGGTGACCCTTTCCCCTTCTCCAGGGGACAAAGTTTGTCTCTTTTAGGATCTTCTTTGTTTACTAGTATCTCTGGCAGTATGGATTGTCTGATTGTAATCCCTTACTCTATGTCTAAAATCCACATCTGAGTGAGTATCTATCATGTTTGTCTTTTTGTGATTGGGTTACCTCGCTCAGAATGGTTTCTTCGAGTTCCATCCATTTTCCTGCAAATTTCAAGATTCCATTGTTTTTTTCTGCTGAGTAGTACTCCATTGTGTAAATGTACCACATTTTCTCTATCCATTCTTCGGTTGAGGGGCATCTAGGCTGCTTCCAGTTTCTGGCTATTACAAATAATGCTGCTATGAACATGGTTGAACAGATATCCTTGTATGAGATTTTAATCAGATTTATTGGTGTTTATTTTGCTAATTTGTAATGGAGAATATTTTCAGTTCTCTCAGTGAATTGAATTTAAGAACTTAAAATGACTCAGGCATTTAGGTCATTTCCCTATCCAAAAATGTTTTCCTGTGATGCCAGGGAGTTGGCCTGCTCTGTCTCCATTAACAGTGAGTTTGTTGGGTTTTCTCAAGTCAGTGCAAATTCCCATCTTTTCCTGTAGGTGGCGCGCACTACCCTTCTTCCTGGCCTTCTAAAGACCATTGCGGCAAACCGAAAGATGCCACTTCCTCTCAAACTGTTTGAAATCTCTGACATTGTAGTAAAAGATTCTAGCAAAGGTAAGAGTGAGCGACCTCTGATTTGCATATTTTAGCATTTTTTTATTGTGTGAATTTCAGCTGTGTATGGAGAAGTTAGCATGCTCACACATGTACATGCAACCAGATTTCTTCCGTGTTACTACCACCCTCATAGTATTTTAGTGTCAATCCAGTTAGTACATTTTATCAGCACACCTTTGAGTTGGTAATTCTAAAACTAAGCTCTACCACAGCTGTGTTGTTTGTTGTTAAATAGAACATTGTTAACTCTTACCAAATATCCCATTTAAGTGTCCCAAACCCCCTTCAGATTGTTTCATCAGTTTCTTTTAATGATTGACTTATGCGAATCTGAATCCTAGCAGAGCCTAGGCTTTGGTGGCTATGTTTCCCATTTCTTGGAAAGCACATTTTCATAAAGAATTTAATAATTATGAGGGGCGCTATTGAAACTTCACCTTAAAAAATACAATAGAGCATGGGAAATGTAGTTCAGTGTTGGCTTGATACATGAGTGTGCATATAAGTATGCCTGGGTCCCTGAACTCATAGTCCCCCCCCCCAGAAGAGAGGGGAGAGGGAGGACGAAAGAAGAAAGGAAGGAAGGACTGGTCACCAGAGCACTCTGAAACATTTCTTTCTTCATATTTCGGTCCAATATTTGGAATACATGATAATCTAATAAATATAAATTTAGGAGTTTTGGAAGCCTGATTTTTCTGGAAGTCTGTCTTTCTAATGCACACTCAAGTTCAATTGATTGTCTAGACCTGTAAGTGCTGTAGTCCCTGGGTGAGCAGTGCTTCGACTGTTTGCTCGTAGCCTTCCTTGGTTCTTTGATTTCATACATCAGTCTCTATGACTATGAGTGGTTCTTAAGTCCAGGCTATAGTCTGTAGAATTTTCTAGCGGTGGCAAATCTATACTAAAAAGTAGGAAATATTTTTTAGTGTTAGGTGCAAACAGTTTTGTGGATTCACTCAGTTTTTCCACTCATGTACATACTGAGAGTACAGGGAGGGTGGTAACGATCTGTTCATTTTGACTGTTTCCTGCCACATTTGTTCTTTGAGCTTCATATTGTCTTGATCTTATCTTCTTTAGTGTCCTCATAATTATAAGTATAGGATTAAGGTAACAGCACTCTTTCAGCAATGGCCCCTACAGGGCTCCCTAATGGCTCTTCAGGGTGGGGTGAGAATGAGGAGCAGCCATGGGTCCCACACTTGCTGTAAAGTTTGGCTATAGCCATGGAGTAGTACATACATTGTTGTGTTTAAGGCCTGGGTGCGTGTGCCCAAGATGGGTTTTGTTGTTAACTTGTTTGTTCAAACATTTGCATTCTGTTGTGCTTTTTCTCATTAGGAAGAACTTCTCTGTAACAGCCGACCTCAGTTGTGCCTGTCTTAGTTGAAACCATACTACTGTTTTCTTCGTGGCTCATTTCCATCCAATGCAATTTTACCCTTTGTCGTGCATTGGCTTATTCTTTTTCTTTAATATTTTCTATCGTATCAATAGCATTTGAAATATGAAGAGAAGTAAATTGCTCACTGAGTCTGCAATCATGAAAACACATTTCCTTTCGTTGAGATGGAGTATGTATTCTGTTTAGGTGGGCCTGGATCTTATTTCGTAACAAAAACTTCTCTGATGCAGCATGTGGATTCCCTCCTAATCATCTGGCTACAGGAAATGGGTCTACAGCATCTGTAGCAGGGGCAGCAGTGAGTCTGGGTTCTGCAGACTGCAGCCACAAGGCTTTCTGTGGTGCATAGCTATAGCTCTGTTTTCTCATCTGTACAATGGGTAATGACAGCACTTACTTTATTAGCTGTTGTAAGAATCCAGTGGAACTGCATTTGCAAAGTTTCAGCCAAATAGAAAATGGTGGCTGTTGTTTTTGTTAGGATGGTGGCAGTCCCAGGGCCAGATGATGCTGGCCTGGGTTACGCCCATTTTCTGCTAATTGTGCTTGAAAGTCCAGGATGTCTAGCGGTGTTACTGTGCTTTGCTAAGACAATGGTATTTGATAATTTATCCTAACCTTTAGGGGACTTTGTTCATTGGAGTTTCTTCTTCTTCCTTTTTTTTTTCTCCCCTTTTCGAGAAACCCAAGGCTGCATACTAATATAAGATTTTATTTTTAAAAATAAATCACAGAAATATTGTCTTTGGAGTAATTTAATCATGTCTTTTTTTTTTTTTTTCCTTTTTTGGTGGCAAACTAGAAGTCATCTCTTTCTTAGATATGTTCTAAGTTCTAGTCATGTGTTCCTAAATGAAACTTTTTGAATAAAACAGTTGAAACCACCAGTAGGTAAATGGTTGAGGGATTTTCCAATTAATATGAAATTTCCTGAATTCTCCTTAGTGAGGAATCCCCAAATTATGAGGTTCAAAAGGGTGAAGATGTGTGACAAGCACAAGCCATGTTGTCTGATTTCACCATGGTGATAGGAAAGTAGAAACTATTTTAGAATATGAGAGGGTGCTTGTCACACTAGCATGAAGATCTGAGTTTGGATCCTCAGAACCTATGTGAAAACCCAAGCATGGCAACACGTGCCTGTAATATCAGGCCTAAGGAGGCAGAGACTGGCAGGACCCTGGAGCTCAGTGGGCACCTAGCTTTTTCCAAGTTCAGTTTGGAGGGAATATGCAAAATGTCCCGGGAATGTAGAGAATGGAGCTACAGCTGCCAGCAGTTCATTCTGTAATGTTGAAAAGTCCTAGCACTTCTAAGCCTCCTCAGTGTCTGCTTGGCAAACATAGCTTCCAAAATAAAAATGGAAGTGGAATCTTGGTGGATTTCTGTGTTTTTCTGCCATTTTCCTGCTTGACCACACTCGAGTGTGGAGTCCTCTTACTGGTCATCAGGATGAATGAGGCTGTCAGGCTGCCAGTTTTGAAACCGAGTCAAACACACTCTTCAAGCATTAAGACTTGCACTGTAAATCAGGCACATTCGGCTTGTTTGAGTCTGAGCCAGCCACTGCATTTGTTGAGCCTCAAGATCCGAAGTTGCTGTAACACTTTTAAAAATTAGTTATGACTCAGGGGACTAAGCTGATTTATCCCTTTTGTTGGGCAGAGTGGCATGTGTTTTTGCAATAAGAAACTGAGTACAGACTCTGCCCTAGGGTAAGTTTTTCAGTTTTGTAGCAGGAAGGGTAGCGGTGGAGAGCAAGCAAGGCTGCCCTGTGAGTTACCACTTGGTTTCAAATGTTAATAGCTCATTCATTTCAATGTCAGGAATAACCAAACTGTAAACAAAATATTTTAAAAGCCAGAAAAACTGCAGGGATGAGCAAAGGGCTGTCTGCCTGGAAAAGCTAGCGCATTTTGCTCAATCCAGCCTTCCCATTTTTGAAAACAATTGAATCTGCAACCACAGTTCTTCCTTCAGTGCTCAGGGAAACTGCCAGTATGCCTAGAATGTCACTGAAATGACAAGAGAAAACAGATCTCTGGGTTAAAGAGGGTTAAGTTGAAAAAAAAGGAGCAAGAGCCTACCATGAGCCTGACTTTGTAAAGGGTCTCAGTGATTTCTGTCAGCAGGATCCGAACAGTTCTGCATGACACTTGTCTGTGGCCAACTCACCATCAGTCGCCTACACTTGGTTTCAGCAACAGCATTTCAGAAAGTTTGCACTTGAGTAGTTGCTGTGCTAAGTGCAGTGGGTTAGAGCACTCACCCGGGGCAGGTCACCCTCAGCTGTGACTCGCTCAGACCTTCCTCCCTTCTCAAGAGTGACTACTATAGTGGCCCTGCTTTGAACTCCATTCCCCTGTCTGCAGGTCATAGTTAATAGTTTCCAAACTTCGACATTGTCCCAGCAGCTTTTCTAAGTGAGAGGATGGTCTGGTTTTCCTTACCCTTCCTAAATGGATGTGGAAATAAAGAATGTTGGTTTTAAGCCTTTAAACCACTCTTCCTCCTCCCATGAGCACCTTGGCTGCCACAGAACATAACTGTTTAGTTGCTTCTTCAACTCACTGTGCACACAAATGCATACACACGGATGTGAATGTTTATCTGCCTTGCATTACAGAATATTAAATATAGGCACATGCAAAAGGCCTTGGGTTCAGTCCCTACCTAGCACCACAAAAATAGACATAACTGAGTAAAGTAAGAGGTCGGATCTTTATAATTTTTGGTATATCTATGTGCTTGGTAAAGAAAGGCTCAATAAGAACATTTTATTATAGGTTGTGAATACCTATCTTCTGAGACACTGTCTATTGATTCTGGAGCTTCAGATAATGGAAGATTATCCAGCATCCACATGTGGAATGTGGCTTTCTAAAGAGGGCTTATGTCATCAGTCTGTATTAATTTAATTTCACCATTTCATATTTTTGGCATGTAGAATTTCCAATTAATAATTCAAAAAACATGGGTGTAAGGAGACTGACGTTAACAATTTTTGAAGTAGCATCTTTTGCATATGTGATGGCATCTTAGCTGTGTAAATAAATCATTTTTAATATAGAAAGTTATTTTAGTGTGCTTGGTTCCACATAGTTAAGATCTGCTAACGTGAGTATAATGTACCCTGTCATGCATCCAGTACTGTATTTTTTTAATAGATAAAAATCCATTCCAGGTTTATGTTAACTAAATAAAAGCCATCCCTCAGGAATATATTTTTTTTCCCTGTATGCACTGAGAATTTTAGAGATTTCTTTTCACATTTGTTTCTTGGCTTTTCAGTATTGTTTTAAAAGGAATATATGACCTTTGTTGCTGTGTGTATGTATATATATATATATATATATATATATATATATATATATATACACACACACACACACACACACACACACATTTAAGGGAAGTTGTTGCTATTTTTTATGATTGAACATATATTTGTAATATTCTTAAGCTCTCTTAAGTATGCATTGTTGATTTAAAAACTTTTTTTTAATTAAAAAAGAGATCAGCAAGTGGTAGTGGCTCACGTCTTTAATCCAGCATTTGGAAAGCAGAGGCAGGTGGATCTCTGTGAGTTTGAGGCCAGCCTGGTGTACAGAGCGAGTTCCAGGACAACTACAGCTATACAGAGAAACCCTCTCTCTGGGTAGGGGGGATTTCTTCAACTTCTCCCTTGTTCCATGCCTAGAATTCATTGCCAGACCTCGTACATACCTGCAGCCATATTTACACTTCTGTGCGTAGCTGTAGAGACAGTGATTCTTTTATAGTTTACACAAATGTGCTTGTACATGGTCTAGCCTGTTTGAATGCACACTATCAATCTCCTTTGTAATAGTTACATAATATCCACCCTTATGAAAGCAGAGACTTTGCTTACTGTGAGGTTAAAGGGGTAGATTATGAGACTGTATGTCTTACAATGAGTGTCATCTTCCCTTGTACAATTTGCCAGTCCCTAGGTGTACACATTAAAATATTTGGTAATTTAGTAAATTCTTTCTTTACTTTGTTTTCTGAGGCTGGTAATGTCTAGCTCAAGCACTGTATCAGCCCTTGATTATTCTCAAAGTTTTTTTCTTCTCCACATCTACTTTCTTTCTGACAGCATCTTTACTTAGGGTTCTGGGAGCATGTGAGAATAAGGAAGACTCTGTGCCCTGGTTGATACATTACCAGAAACCACTAATTCCCCTTTAATCATCAGTGCAAACAGGATATGTACTGCTCGGGAGCCTATACCAAATGAATGTAAGTCACATGCTAGGGACATCATGTACCATTCCCCCTTTCTTATCTAAAAAAAAAAAAGTCATTTATTGTATCCTTTGAGCTCACAGAACTGCATCTAGCCACCCTCCTTTGGGTGGTTTAGATCCGCTCTTTCTGGGCAGTACTTTGAAGTCTGTGAAATACACGGATAATTTAGGCTGACATACTTGGCAGGCCCATTGAAATAGCAGATTGTTTGATGGCATGACACAAGAGGTCTGTTAACTGAGTTATAAAGAACTGAAGCATTTCCAACAAACCCTAGCTTTGGCATGAAATCTAAATAGTTCTTACTTTGTGGCATGCAGTCTGTACTTCCTGTGATGTAATATGGCCTCTCTGTGCAGATGGCAAAGAGATGGGAATTTTAGCATACCTAGCCATTTTTCTGTAGGTGGGTGATAGGAATGGAGGGTGTGGAATGCTTTAAGGAAAAATAAGGAAACAAATATAAAGGGGGTGGCACCTTTGAGGAATGTGAAAACAATCAGTGGTAGGGTAGGTAGCGGGTACCTAAATAATGACGTTAATACTTTAGTCCTAAAACTCAGTGACTTTTCCTAAGCTTATTGCAAAAATTAAACTTAGAAGTTAGTTTATTGTTTTCCAGGCATGTTGTAAACATCCTGAAACCTTTCTTAAAAGAAATAAACTTTAATTTTAATTTTTATGTTTTTGGGAGACAAGGTTTCATATAGCTTAGGATAGTTCAAACTCACTATGTCCCCAAGGATGACCTTGAATTTGTGGTGCCGCCATGTCTTAGTTATGTAGTGCTAGACAAGCAAGCACTCTAGCAACGGAGCCACATCTCCAGCACATTGTTTACTATAAATTTTTTTTTTCTGTGATCACGCAAAGCACTTAACTTGCTTTAAAAATTCTATGATTTTGGTCTAGATATTTACCTGTTATCAAAAAGGCTCATTTTAAATAATTTGGAGATTAGGAAAAAGTGGTCCATGCCAAAGGTTCCCAAAATCAAGCAGCTTCTCCTTTGCATTGGTAAGCTGTCTGAATGGTGGCCTTACTGTCGGCCTGCTCTCATAGTGAATATGGAACTACAAAGTAGTTTCAATACGTGCCTGTGTGTTAAAGTGGAAGCATGTGACACCAACAAATGGGTACCACATGGCAGGAATACCCAGAAGCAAGTCAGTAGTATGAAAGGGATAATTTAGTTCTGTTTCATTTAATTTTTTTCCCTTCAGGAGGAGAGAGAAAGAGAGAGAGAGAGAGAGAGAGAGAGAGAGAGTGTGTGTGTGTGTGTGTGTGTACGTTCCTGCAACAGAATTAGACCTCTCATTTTGGTTTATACATGCTTCTGGGTTACCCAGCATCTATGCCTGCCTGACTTTAATATTGATCCCTATCCTTGCAACTTTGATTGTAGAGTTTAGATATCAGAGTTCTTTGTCCTTAAAGATGGAAACAATAAGGAGGGGTGGCAATATGGCAGCCACGTCACCTCAGCTGTCTCTCGGGCTGCCTTGGAATATGGCCCACTCTCTGCTCCTGGCCTGGTGTGGGAGTTACTTCCATGTGCTTGCCTCTTTTTCCAGACTTTAGTTATGTATTCAGAAAATAAATGTTGAGTTTGTGTGAGCCCCGTAGTGGCGTTGACCTCCACTATCTATGGAAAACTGGAGTGCCTTAAGCATAGCATGTGCTAAGAAGTGTTAAATGGTGAGAACAGTTCTTTCTCTGTGCCTGTTTAGTCAGAAGTTTACTCAGAATATAATCTCCATAAATTAACATACTATTGATGGACACAAATTCTGGATTTAAAAAATAATTTATTTCAGTGACTTAAATGAAATGCTTAAGGATCACGAAAACTTTGGAGAAGTAAAACATCTGCTCAGTGTACCAAAAATGTTTCAAGAATGCACATGTTTGACTGTATTAAGCAGTTATGGCCATGCATTTACCCTTATATGGTTTCCTTTCTAAATCCTTTATGCCACACTTAGGGTAGTGGAGAGAGTGTGGGTTTTAGTGAGTCCTGAGCAAGTCCCGATTTGTAACTTCATCACTGTGGAATTGATAAGGATTAGCCCTCGATAGTTAGCTTGACTTGGGGCAACTTTACTTAATTGCCTTGAGGTTTGGCTTCCCCATCTGTTCCACAGCAGCAGTAATCCTGGCTGTGGAGTGTCTTGAGCACCGAGGGTTGGCTGATAGGCCCTCCATACCTGGCCAAAGATTACCAGTGCCATGATTGTCTCAGTGTCTGGCTTTCTGGAAGATAAAAGGCTGTTTGTGCCAGCCATGGCTAGTAGCTCTTACCTATCAAAAAGCTGCACAAGAGCTTTTGCTCAGTCCATGTGAACAGGAAACAAACAGCCTGTTTTCACTATCTCCAAAGTCAGGTATTATCTTCTTTTTTCCTAATTTAAAAAGCACAGTGAGGCCAAATGCATTCAGAATTTATATTATTTATATTATAATATAGACACATATTATTTATATGTGTCTCTCTAGGATCTGCCTAAGGGTCATGGTATATACCTAAGTTATATACCAGGCTTAAAGTTAAATGGTGCTGTTGGCTTTAAATCTTCCTATGTACTCTCTCTTTTTTTTTAAAGACTTATTTATTTATCATGTATTCATTTATCATGTGTTCTGCTTGCATGTATGCCTACAGGCCAGAAGAGAGCACCAGATCTCATTATAGATAGTTGTGAGCTACCATGTGGTTGCTGGGAATTGAACTCAGGACCTCTGGAAGAGTAGCCAGTGCTCTTAACCTCTGAGCCATCTCTCCAGCCCCCTATGTACTTTTTAAACCACCACCCTGCAATCCCAAACAACATCCCCTTGAAAACCCACCATATTTTCCCGTTAGTCTCATTTCCCCCACGTCTTACTCCATATAACTACTGTCTAGTCTCGGTTGCTTTAAGTCTGTTTTTTCATGGATCCTGCAGCCTTCTGTGGCTGGATTCTCTCTCTCAATGCATTGTCTCCGAGTGCTGTCCACTTGTTAAGACCATTGACAGTTTCTGAGGTTTTATCAGTGGGTGCTATCTCACTGTCTTTATACACTAGTTTATTATCCAATTACTCATTGGGGTTCATCTCAGATTGTGACTCTTAGTTTGTCTTACTTTTTTTGAAGATTTTATTTATTTATTATGCATACAGTATTCTGCTTCCATGTATATCTGCACACCAGAAGAGGGCACCAGATGGTTGTGAGCCACCATGTGGTTGCTGGGAATTGAACTCAGGACCTCTGGAAGAGCAGCCAGTGCTCTTAACCTCTGAGCCATCTCTCCAGCCCCAGTTTGTCTTACTTTTATAGAAGGTAATACATATTAATCATGGAAAGATTTTGAAATAGTCAGAAGTAGAAAAAAATTAGCGCATTCAAATGTAACTTGTAGATCTGTTTCTTTTGAGTCTTTCTTCCCCCAGTGCATGGAGGTTCTTTTTTTTCCCCAATGCATAATTCTTCCCACAGTTTTAAAAGTTATTGTGGTAGTTTAAAAGTCACATACAAGCTGCCTTCTTAGTGAGCTTTTAAGCGCACAACACAGCAGCAGTACTGCACTTTTTGGTGTGGAACTTTGTCATTGTACATGGCTGCAGCCCTGTGACCAACAGTGGCAGTTCTCCTCTTTGCTTCCCATCAGCCCTGAAAGTCACCCTCCCACTGTTCCTGTGGTAGTGTGACTGTGAGGTGTGAGTGAGGTGAGAGTGAGTGAAGTGTAAGCTTGGGAGAATGTCCTTGCCTTGTACACATAGTCCTGTTTTGAATCATCTCAAAAAACAAAAGACTTCATTACCTCATAATGGATCATGTAGGCTTGTTCTCTTGGCATAATGTCTTCAGGGTTGATCCGTATCGCAGTAGCTTCATATCCTTTGTTTTACTTCATCCATTTAAAAAAAGACTTATTTTATTTTATTTTATGTGTATAAATGTTTTGTTTATGCACCACATGCATGCCTGGTGTCCTTGGAGTTCAGAAGAGGATGTTGGATTCCCAGGAACCTGAGTTGCGGATGGTTGTGAGCTACCATGTGGGTGCCAGGAATCAAACGTGGGTCCTCGTGAGAGCAACAAGTGCTCTTAACCACTGAGCCATCTGTCTAGCCTCTCCTTCCATGGTTTAATTGTGAAGGTTTGTTTAGAATTTGGTGGCTGAAAAGTTTGATCTGACCATGAATTTCTGAGGCTGAACACTTTTCTTCATGTCAAATAATCCGTTGTCTCTTTTTGTTGGCTTTGTTTAAGTTTGGTTGGAATGAGCCACTTTCTTAAATAATGGTTACTGTGACCTGATGATCAGTTCTTATTGCTCTTCTAGACGTAGGTGCGAAAAACTACAGGCATCTCTGTGCTGTTTATTACAACAAGAATCCTGGGTTTGAGATCATCCATGGGCTCCTGGACAGAATTATGCAGCTGCTTGATGTGCCTCCTAGTGAGGAGAAGGGGGGCTACGTGATCAAAGCATCAACAGGTAAGATGCCAGAGTCGGGGAAACATGATGAAAGGCCACATCCTGGTTTTGATAAAGTCCTGTTTGTTTCATTTTGTTTTTGATTTAGACTGTGTGGGCGGTAAAGGAGAGAGAACTTTATTCCAATTAATTGTTAGTATTTGCTAGAAAATATTCTTCCCTTTTCCTCCAGCACCTCAAGAGGTTGTTTTTCAGAACTGTTAGGAACTGCACAGTGTTGCTTCTGGAGTAGCTGAGCTGTTGGTGTTGTAACCCCCATGCCACCATTATCCCCAGCACTGGTTATCTGGAAAGCTCACACCACAGGCTCAGGTGACCTGAAGTGCAGTCTGTGCTCAAAAAGCTGTGTGTCTGAAGCTTTGAGGCAAGGCATAAAGAAAACTATTTTGAAAACTTAACTCTTAAGGTGCAAGGTGGGATCCACTGCCCAAAAACCCAGGCCAGTCTCTGGCTTTAATTCAGGCCAACTAAATGCTTTGTGTGCCCCTAACATTTTTCCTTGTGTGAAGAGGTCTCAAGCTTTTGCTTTTTGTTGTACTGTAGCTTGAATCTAAGTTTATTTTCTTTGACAAGAGACCTAAAAATAATTGAAGCAAAATATTCTTACCACTCATTCCTGCTGTTTTTTATGTCTGCATTTGGCATCCTAAATTTCCACCAGACCCTTCATTTTTAAGTTGTTATTTAGCAGTGTTATTTATAGTGAGATTTGGTGAGTAAGAAATTTTTGGGTTTTGCTTATGTTTATTTTTCTTAATCCTCAGAGATTTTTTTTTGTGGCTTGTTTACTTTTTCATTTTGAACCATTTTTTGAAAATAGCTTTGAAATATATAGTTATGTTGGGTTATTTGCTCAAATAAATTGAGATGTTTAATAGTAGAAGGCACTGGGCATTTTTGTACAGTTCTCATTGGAGATGATCCAGTGAAGATGTGTAATGATCACAGGATAGAGTCCAGACTGGATCTTAGAATCCATCCAGTGTAACATCCAGGCTTTACAAGTGAAGGAGTTAAAGGGAGACAAGTTATATGAATTGGGCCTGGTTAGTCATGTCAAACCCAGGCTTTTCTACTAGTTGCTTCCAGGGCTCTTACATGCTCAGTCAGCAGCTTACCACCTAAAAAATCTCCTCCAAGATCAAAACACTAGTGAGTTTGTGGGAAGTAATAGGGTTTTTGAAAGAATAGGTGGATCCATAGTCTGCCCAACAGAGCCTTTAGATGAATGTAAAGGTGGGTACTGTAGTGTGTGTGTGGAGTAGCATGCTATTTGTTTGACTACAAGCTGTGGAAGGAGTTCTGAATGCTGGCAAGGGGCTTCAGCTACCTAGAGGGGAAGGGTTGAAGCCACTGCTTCTTGTGAAGCAGGTGAGTGACAATTGGTCTGTACTTCAGGGGATTAATGCTGGTGGGTGGGGAGGCATGAAGAACAGTGGTGTGAATAAATGGTAGGAAGGCATTGCAGTGCGCTGGAGAAGAGTGAGATGAGTGCCCTGCTGTGAGTAAGAAGACCCACCGGAGAGCTCATAGCCCTTACCACTGAGAGCCGTGATGTGACACTGAGAGCCAGGAGGTGTTGATCTTATAATTTCAAACTTACGTAATTTGAATCCTGTGGATATTAAAGTTTAAACAATAGAGAACTTATTAGCTTCTAACTTTCCCAATAACAAGTAATCTGCTATTTTGGCCCTGAATTGTTTTTAAATTACAAAACACACCTCCCCACCCCATCCTTTCAGTTTTTGAGACAGTTTCACCATGTAACTCTTAACTCACTATGTAGACCAGTCTGGCTTGAACTCACAGAGATTGGTCTGCTTCTGCCTTCTGTTGAATCTAGGATTAAAAGTATATGCTGCCACACCCACCCAGCGATTATAACTTTGTTAATTACTTGTAGATCTTTATGTGCCTTTTGGTTAGTGTAAATCGTCACCCTTTTCCCCCCTTCTTTTCAGTGCTAGTGATTACTAAGACCTTGGGCAGTTTAAGTAAACTACCACTGAACTACACACCCACCCCTAGGCTTTTTGATGCAGGATCTGCCTGGTTAGCCTAAGTTTGCCTTCTTTCTCTCTCTCTTTTTTTGTCCTCTCCCCTTTGCCTCCTGAGTGCAGAGATGATTGACTGGAGCAACCACACTTAGCTTACTTTGGTTTTTTTCATATGAGTATTTAAGGTTCAGGTTTAATTCTCTTATACCATTGTTTTAAAATTTTTATGACTTTTTAAAGCTTTGATAGAACTTTTACACATGGGTAGCCTGGATCAGTGTTTTCTAATGTATTCAACTGGCTTTCTTTGCAGAGAATAGGAAAATTACTTTTGTTTACCATCACCATCAGTGGCTCCATCCGGCTCCCTGAATTCTGGGGCATGTGCCTAGTTCCTGGGTGCTTTTTTCATAGGATGCTTTTTGTAAGAGCTGTCAAGCCAAGGACAATTAGTGTCATTATAAATAATGGTTCTTCATTTTTCGTAAGGATTTCTTAGCCTGTTTTGATTATCTAATGACAAATATGATTGTCTTTTTTTATGGTCAGAAAAATCAAGGTCTAAATAAATGGCTTGTCAAAATAAGTTACCAGAGAGCCAGGATTTGTTCTCTCTGTGATATGTATGCATATATACCACAACTAAGGAACAAAAATTGTTTTCCAGACTCCTGAATCAGTCTGTAAGCACAGGGATTTAATTGTTGGTGTATTTTTAGCTATATCTTTTCTACAAACACACACACACACACACACACACACACACACACACACACACGGTAGGAAAGAATATATGTGTTAGGAAATGATCTTCAGAGGAGGACAAGTACAGACAGAATAAGAACTACTGTTTCATGCCACTTTTGATTACTGAGCTATCTGCTATTATTCCAGCATACGGTTTACTTTTTAATAATTAAAGATCCCTAGTGGCTTTGCAGTTATAATTTAGCTTAGTCTGTTTAGCAGAGTTTCTTGCTCGCATTAGTTGGGCCTTATCTCTTTCTGTCTCTTAATGCCTGCTACCAAGCTTCCTCTGCTGCTTTGCTGGGAGGGTAAGTGGAGTGGAGCTTAATCTTTTCCGTAAGTAACTTGGCCCTGCCTGTTGTGTGAGAGAGAAGTCTAGAAGTTTATCTGGCTGATCATCACATTGATCCCAAGGAAGGTGTTGACAATAGACTGTAACTGTGCTGATCACATAGGAGCAGCTCTCTGCCACTTGAGTGTCCACAGTAGCTTTCCGAAGGCCGTGACTGCGGCCAGAGGGAAAAGCTAACCGGATACAGTTTTCATTTTCTAAGCACCTCTGCAATTTAAGATCATTCAGTGATGTAAATTGTCAAGTTGATGATAGGATGGGGTCAAGTTGAGTGAAAAGAAAAAAAAGGAACCTTTAGCTTGTAAGCAGACTGCAGAGCATTTTAAGGGTTCCAAAAGTTCAGCAGAGTGTTTTAGTGGCATTTGATCAGATCATTATAGCAAATATATGTTTTCATTTTTTTTTTCAGCTTTCCCTTCATTTCTGTGGTTTGTTGCAAACTAAATTATGTATGTTAAGATGCACTTAGCCTTAAAAATACACTTCTGGGCAAGGAAAATTCTCAACATTTTTGTGTTTAGAACAGTAATGTGGTTGCTGGGCAAATCAGTGGCAAAAATAATTTCTTGTAGAATGTGGTGGGCTTTGTTTGTGACTGGCTCATTGACTCGAATGTGGTTTTTCCTCCTTAGCTTGTTACCTAGTTAAGTTCAGATTTTTTTTTCCCCACAATTCTGCAGAAAGTTCAGTTTAACTTGAGACAAGATCCTAGATGAACAGACAGGTTTGACAGCTTTAGTTTTCATGCTGAACAGAATTCATTTCAGGAAAAATGACCTTGTCCTCCCCGAATTGAGCCCAATGCCATATGTACTCACCCTGGTCATTAGGTACCTTCTGTTACAGTAACATCTAGTGGTCATTGGCTTGACCTGAGGTCATGACCTTATTCCCCTTTCAGGACACCTGCAAAAGATCTCTGATGCTAAACTATATGGGTGAAATTGTTTCCTTTGTCACTCTCACTCTGTCTTAGTGTAATATGAGCTTGGAAATTCATTGGGAAAGTATCTGTTGAAGAGCTTGTTGAAGTAAGGGTTTTCAGCTTTTGGTTTGGTTTACACAGAGCATCCTGCAGTATAGCATAGGTGCTCTAAAGAGCATACCCACACTCAATACCACCAGCAAAGACTATTCTGCTAAGGCATCAACATCCATACAAAGTTTGGAAGCTTAGGACCTTATGACAAAGAGGATCTCTTCTGTGGTTGAGGCCTTCCAGTACTGTACTGTTTATTTGCTTTTAAGTGGTGAAAGACTGGGGGGCAGTGGGACAGCAGGGCTGCAGGGCACCCCAGAAGACCTAGCACCCACCTCATGGTTCACTCATCTTGTCTTACTTGTGAATGCGTGTTCATTGTTGCTGCTTCACTTCTGTGGGGAGGTAAAGGCCTCCCCACGTGCTGACACTTAACTGTCTTTGTGTTTTTGTTTGTGAATTGTAATAATCACAAATCCCACACTGAGTGGCTTTGTTCAGTGTTCTGATACAGTTGTAACACAGTGTATCAACTTTTGTCGTGGTTGTGTTAGTATTACTGTATCCCCTAAAGACCTTTTTTAGACATTCTCTTTTTTCCAAAATCCAGAACTGTTTATTCACCCTCTGCTTAGGTCAGCTCCTATGTTTGACACAGGGATACATAGCACATAGCTCTTTTCTGTTAACAAAGAGGGTCCTCTCAGGCCTTTGTCAGAAGTGCTCTTCCTGGAGATGTTAAAAGCCTCCCTTCAGCAGGTCCCAGGCTCTCAGGAGGAAGCTGATTCAGTAGCTGTACTTAGTGAAAGGAGAGCTGGTTTCAACTCCCCAGCGTTCATACCCTGATCCCTAAGGGAGTAAGTGCATCCATGGCTGATGGATTTTCTTTACTATCCCCAAACAAAGAAGAGGGTAGCAGGAAGTGGTCCTGTTCAGATCTACCCAGGACTGATTCCCCATCTTCATGGCAGGTGGTTCTCTGCTTCAAGAATACCTTCTAGTCTCCCCAGTTAATAGACAGACACTTTTTTCTTAACTGCGTTTTGATTAAATTTTAATACTGCAGATATCCTATGTATCACTTATGTTCTATATGTATAGCAGTGTGTACAAAATCTATAAAACTTAATAATTTTATATATGTGGGTGTGTACACTACTTGGATCAAACCTAGAGTCTCTTACATGCTAAGCAAGTGCTCTGTAAAACTTTTATTTGTTCAGTGAAGAGTTAACATTGACCAAACAAATTTAAGCTTTTAAAATTGTGTTTGTTATTTATATAATATAGTATGCATCCTTGTGAGATTTCCATATATGTACTCTACACAAAGTACTTTGATCTTTTTTAAAAGCTAGATGCAGCATTTGTCTTACTTAGTCTCACTTGTTTCACTTAAAATGAGGTTCAGTCCATTTTCTGGTGATCAGTTCCAGTCTTCTTTATGGGTAGATAATACTCCATCATGCTAAACTTGTAGTTTGGAAGTCAAACTTAAAAAGTACTTGTTGAAAAAGTTTGGCTTTTGTTTTCTTTTGTTTACTGTTGCATGGTTTTGATTTTTGAGACAGGTTTCATAACCTAGGTTGGCCTTGAACTTGTTGCTTAGACTGATGGTCTTAAACTATTGATCCTTCTACTGCATTTCTTACTTACTTATTTTTGTGGGAGATCTGGGAACAGATTCCTACAAGTATGGAGTTATTGGGACATCGTTATTTATACTTTATTTAGACCTTCAATTCTCATACTGTAGATGCAGCAGATGAGAAAACCTTGTTTACACTAAATTGTAGGTCATATAGTTTGTTTTATCCATTCTGTTTCCAGTCTTATAGATGGGAAATGGTATCACACTGACATTTGACCTGGATCTTCCTTGTGTGAACAAATGTGAGCATATTTTCTCAT
Organism: Cricetulus griseus; assembly: GCF_003668045.3. Taxonomy (NCBI): domain Eukaryota; kingdom Metazoa; phylum Chordata; class Mammalia; order Rodentia; family Cricetidae; genus Cricetulus; species Cricetulus griseus. Next base: position 431,389,810 of record NC_048595.1, on the reverse strand, counting down.
TTGTAAATTTTTAAACAATATTCAGCTTCTTTCTTGAGAAGTATCTTAAAAATTTGCATGCATATATATGCATATATATGTATATATATGTATATATTCAGAGTTAATATCATGATATCTTTAATCAGCCAAATCAGTCTCAGACCATTAAAAGTCCCTTTTCCCAGCATTAAAAATAAGTTTATCCTTAATTAAAGTGGAATTTGAACTGAGATGATACCATATTTTTCAGTCACATTTAACCTGTGACTTTCAGATTTCCCACACATGTAATATGTAGTCAGAGAGATTATGAAATAGTGTTTATGCTATAGCCAAGGAGGGCTAAATCTGAACTGCTGTGCTCTTAGATGCTGGGAGTTCTGTGGCAGTTTCATGAATGAAGTTTGCATCCAGATGGCAGCTTGTGCACAGGTCTCCTGGTACTTACACTGGAGCTGGAGTAAATGTTAGCATCCTCATCTCTTTTTTCAGAGCACTTTGCTAACAGACCAATTCCTCATCCAAAGGATTTGTTGAGAGCAAGACATTTGGACCACCTTCCTTCTCTCCTAATGTAGCTTCTGCTGTTTCCCCCTCAGCAAAGTGAAGTCATTCCATTGTTCTAGCACTTCTCTGTTTCCTCCTTACTCAAAGGAGGAATTGCTTTGTTAATCCCACTGCCCAGAATCTAGTAGTTTATCTGGTGTAGTTTATTTAGGAAACTAGAAACTTGTTAAAGATCACCATTCACATTATTTAGAGGACATTAAGACAGGATCTGGTGTAGCCCAAGCTGGTATTGGACTCCCTAGCAGCTGAGGCTGACCTTAAGACTCCTGATCCTTCACTTCTGCCTTCAGAAGCTATACATATATCTAGCTACATTCTAGAAACATTTATAACTACTTTTATTCTGATTTTTAAAATTGTATTAATTCATAATCTGCTTTGTTTAAAAAAGAGAAGTATATATTTTATTATGAATTTGGGGGCAGTGGTTCATTTTTTGTTTTGATATTTCTTTGATATTTCTTTTACTTACATACTACAACTTTTGGGAAACTTAAGAAAGAGCAGCAAGTGTAACATGTTTATAGAAGCCCATTTACAATAGTAAATAAACAACTCTAATATAAAGTGCTTAAAGGATTATTTGGCAAACTGATGTAAACATAATGGAACATGACAAAAATGTTTTTAAACATGTGACTGTAAACAAAATGAAAAATGTAGATTCCAAGATGATATAGATACTAACTATAATGATAATAACGCATTGCTCGGGCCAGTGGGTAAAGCCTACATACAGTCTTGAGTTCAATCCTCAGGAGCCACATGGTGGAAGGAGAGAACCCACTTCTCCAAGTCTCTGACCTGCACTGTGACACATTATGTACACACTCACACAGGTGTGCACCCCTACCAAATAAATAAAAGTGTAATATGAAAACAATATAATACACTGCTTGTTAGCCCTAGGATGTATAACCCCCAGCTATGGCATAGTAACACTGGATATTGCCATGGATTTTCACCTTTATACCATGGGGTTAGGGGCTTTTAACTTAGTGACTTTTAGGTAGGTCTTCACTGTTATAGCTCAGGTTGCACTTCCAGACTCTTCCTGCCTCAGTCTCCCAAGTAGCTGGGACTACAGTGAGTAGTGCTGTTGATTTCAAAGGATTTTGTTAGTTTCTTTCTTTCTCTTTTTTTTTTTTTTTTTTTTTTTTTTTTGTAAAATGAGAACAAGTGTGTGTCCTGTCTACACCATAGTTTTATTAGGAAAAGAAGATGCAGGAATGGATGAGGGTATCAGAGATGTGCAAATTGCACCTCAGAGTGAACTTTAGAGATTTTAGGTCTGCCGCCAGGAAAAGCAGCCCTGGACGAGAGGGAGGGTTTCTGGCCAGGATTTAGGACCTGGACTCTAGTCTGGAATCTGCGGTTTACCTGCTGTAGGATTCTCCTCCTGTGTGAGCTGTAGGACAGGCAGGTGGTCTGCAAGGTTGTTTCCAGTTCTACGATCTGTAATTGAGTTCAGAAGGAGTCTCTGCTGTAGGCTCTGGTGCACTGCTCCTACCCGTCCATACTTTACACAGTGTTCTGTAGTGCTAACCCTGATTTAAGACTCTAAACTCTACTCCCTAAAAATTCTTTGTTATGTGAGGCCTTTCTGGGGTAGGAGAGATGGCTCAGCAGTTAAGAGAACTTGCTACTCTTCTGGAGAACCTAGGTAAAACACTGATTTACAAATTTTAAAAAATAACTATTTTTGAATGTAATTTTATTTCCCCAAATGTGGGTGGTTTTCTGTGGTTGCAGTGGTGCTAGTATTCTGTGATATTAATACCATCACAGAGTGTACCTGGATATGTGCCTAGTTTAAAGGTGACAAACTGTCAGCCTGCTCTGTTCCCTCTTTAAACTGCACTTACTTATCGTAAGCCAGAGGAAGTTTGCAAAGATGAGGTGGTGGGCAGCGTGACCAGCAGCTTAGACACATTCTGCTGCAGCCTCATGTGCCGTGGCCCTTCCTCACCTTTGGTGTGCTCTCTAGCCTGTTTATTGCTTGCCTTGGGCAAGGTTCCTAATCTCCTAGTGCTTCTCTTCTCCCCATCTGTAACTTGCATTGCACAAGGGGTTTGGCCAGATCCACACTCTGAGACCTCTCACTCTCATGGGGGGATGGAAGGAGCTGAACTGAAAGGAGGATACAGCACCTTTTCACCCTGTTCATGGCTGCTACTCGTAGGAAGTAGCAGCCATGAAAGCAAAAACTGGATTTGGTGTTATAATGTGAAATATTTCATTATAAGAAGATTTTAGTGAGTGTCCACTGAGTGTCCACTGAGGAGGACATTTCTCTCTAAGGTCATCTGAGTTTTGCTGGTTTCTTGTAAGAGTCCCTGTCCTCATTTGTCGTAGAGTATATGATGCCAGGCACTCTTCCCAAGCCATGAGTTGGTAAGTTTCAATTCTCTCTAGTCCCACTGCCTCCCTGTAAGAGTTAATGTTGTCTGCAGGTGTGTTGGGATTAGCACTGTAAAGTTGTATAAGGGGTTTTTCTTTCTTTTGATCTTCAGAAAGGGATGAAAGATGGCCATTAAATTGAAAGGATTAGGTCCCCTCTCTTTATAGACTTTAGGTACCATAAATATTCACTTCAAATGAAAGGTGAAGAATTGTATACATCTGGGAGAAAATGGGTGTTTTATATTACCAGTCGGAAATTATTCAGTCTCCCCTTACAAATTAAATGGTCTTTGCAGAGGCATTTTCTTCTGAGTGTACTGAGATCAGGAAAAAAAAGTGTTTTTGTGTTCATATCTTGGTTGTGATGCTTTGGCTCCTTAGAGCCCTGAAGCCTTTTCTTTTACAAGTTAACACCTGACCTATGGTGGACTTCTTTTCCTCTTGTGTCCTCAAAAAATCTGCTTGTTCTAAAATCTGAGAACAATGGCCCCTTAAGAATGAAATTGTGTGTTCATGAAGGGTATAATTGAGTAGGATTCATTTGTTTACTTATTTATTTACTTATCCTTTGAGAAGTGTGTAGGGTTCGGATAGGCACCAGCCCTAAAGTTGTTAGACTGTTGACAGTTTTTCTTTTACCCTTATTACATAATTGGTCATTTTGAACAGACTTAAGACAGATTCAGTTGGTATCTACCATTATACATTTTCCATTTCATCCCTGAATTTGGGGATGTGTGTGGTGAAAGCTATTGAGGGTAATCTCTGTTTAGCAACAATACACTACTTTACCCTGTTAATTTCGTTGTTTGCTGTTGTTTTTGATGTGTTTTTTTTTAATATTTGGATAATAAAGTACCCAATGACAATAACTTGTGAGTTTGAATCTCAACTCAAAATATGTATTGGCAATATGAAGAAAGGGATGAGTAAAGTTAAATGAGCAGCTGATATTTCAGAGCACTGAAGTAAAGTATTAAGGAGTGACCTGGCTCTAGCAAATGGCAGGAGTGTGAGACGAGGGCCTCATGCTTGGTAGCATCCATGCACACTCACACTCAACACACACGCGCACACACACGTACACACATTCACACACACCCATACACATACACACACACAGGTGCGCGCACACACATACACACACACATACACACATACATACACACATTCACACACACACACACACTCACACAGGCACACTCACACACCCTGGTGCTCTCAGATGAGGGGTCTGCTCAGTTACTACCTAAAGCTTGTACTTCCAATGCTTCATGAAATGAAAGGAACGAGTGAGTGTATGGAAAACTTCTGCCAGCTCTAGGCTATAATGTAGCTCTAAAGATGGGAGCAAAATGAAACTGTGAAAAGTGTTTGGCAACGGGCAAGAGAAGGAACTCCCAAACGCTTTGATGGTCAGTTAGCCAGAAAACATGCTAAAGACAGGGTGCTGTGCTAGATTATGGGCCCAGGGATGACCCTAAGGACACAAAGACTTTAATTAAGGGGCTTATTCACACCCCACTAAGTTTGGGAAATTAAGCTCTTCTTTGTGCCTAACTGGTGTTTTGTCTGGGCTCCCACGTGTGTTGCGATAGAGAGCAACATTTTCCCAAAATGTGTTCTGCCTTAGAAACTGATAACTGGGCCAGGTTTCATGAAAAGCCTTGAATTGTCGTGGCATGGGATTCATGCAGATGCAGGTGGGAGCTGGTGTGCTGCACCTTTCTTTCCCTGCTCTTCCACAGTGGAAGAGAGTCAAGGGACTCTAGAGTCTGAATCTTAGTTCCCGTTCACAAGGTGTGGACAGTGTCCTTTCTGTAGACACAGCATGTTGCCTCTTCTCCAGAAATACATTTTTGTTTGTGATTTGATAAAGGCAGCTTTGGCTGCAGTTCAGGTCTGACTTTCTGAAAGCCTAGGCTGTGGCCTTCAGATGTGATGTCATTTGTTTTCAGACAGACTTTATGATGTATTAGTTCTAGCTGGAGCTTTTGGGTCACATCCATCTGCCTGGGTACTGAGCGGAACCACCTTCTTTGGCCAGCAGTGGATGTTGTGAACAAAAATTCCTGAAAAGAAACTGGTTGTAAACTAAAAACTCCTGCAAGGAGTTTTGTATGTCTGCAGAGACTTATGGACCAATTGGAATTTTAGTAGTGTGAAGAGATTGGGATTTTTATAGGCTCAGGGGGTAATTAATTATTTTATCTTGAGCTAGTGTTAGCCTCCTGGAGCAGCCACTCCTTAACCAACTCTGCATCTGAACTAACAACTCAGGATAATAAATAAAAACCTCATAGAAGCTGTTAACAGAAACACTAGCTCCCACCAATCCAAAAGCTAAGAATGTTCTCAGATAATATTTTAGGCTTATTGAAAAGCTTTCCCCATCTCAGCATACCTGCCTCTCTGGTATACATACCTATCATTGCATTTTAAATTTGGCCTTGATTTATGTCTTTGTTCTATAAAACTATTTTATGAAACCACTTCTGCATTAGAACATGGAATTTAACCTAAATCTGTGTTCCCAGGCAATGGTCACTAAAAATGCTCCAGAATAAACTATCTCTTATTCCCTTTAAGTTGAGAGCTGTGGTCTTTTCCATTGACAACATCCTCACATCTAGAAGGCCTTGGACCCTTACTGTGGACTCTGGCCCTGTGTTTTGTTAGTGAGGAAATTCTGTCCTTGGAGTTTGGTTTGCTCTGTTCTAAATTTTAAAGTATTGAGACTGCTTCTGTTTTTGTAATTTTACTCCACGAACGCACCCCTAACATTTCCAGTTCACCTGCACTGTCAGTCAAGTGGAGGGTTTGTTTCTTAAGGCTCTCACTGCCTCTCGAAGTCAGAGGCCCTTTTGCATGCTTCTCAGTTTGTGTATTTGGAGAACAGAACCTCAGCTTGATCTAATTGAACAGGAAATGTGAGACTCATTGGTAGGTGTTTATGCCATCATCTGAACTGGTTAGAAGTGAAAAAATGGTGGTGCAAGACAGTTGTCCCCACGAGTCCAGGTGTGCAGTGTTGCCGAAGTGAGCTGATGGCTAAAGGGATCCTGTCCTGGGCTCACATTTGAGCAGCAGTTGTGACTTCGGGCCCATGTGAAAGTGTGAACTTCGGACATTTTAATCACTTTTTATACTCTTACTTTGGAACATGTTACATAGCTTTGAATATGAATTTTCTTTGTTTTTCTCTGGAAAGAAAGAAAATTACATTTACTGGTATAAATATTTTTGTTACTATATACCTAGCTGATTAATGAACTAAAGCAAAGTTTGGTCCAAATTTATAGGCAAGGTAAGCCTGGCAACTGAAGAGGAATATAACTGAATTTTACTTTAAAAAGCTGAATCAAAATGTTATATGAGGTAAAAATTCTGATTTTTTATCTTAGGCTTTATTTTGCTAACATTGTCAGAACTAGCACATCTGGCTTAGATTCTAAAATAGTTTGGTTTTATGCTTCAGTAAAAATGAATCCAATCAAATTGGAATTGAAAATAGATAAAAGGAAATCTTTCGTTACAGCAAGGCTGTTGGGAAGGTCTTGGACATTTCCTTTCCTGGTGGCCTCTCTGACAGGCTAGAGTCCTTGTCAGGTAGTGCCTGTGTGTACTCACAGCCCTGTCTCCCAGGAAGGGGAGGGCGGGGTCTGGGCTCGCCCTAGCTCAGGGGTGCTGAGTGCACTAAAAGGTCCTTGGCTTGTCATTTGAAAAGTCCTTTTCATTCTGCCTTTTAGACAACTAACCTCCTTCCCTGCCTCCCTGTTTTTCCAATTGTTGGGGATGTAGTTGACAGTCTTGTTTTTCTTTTTTTTAGTAATAGGTAGTGTTGTTTTTTAAGTTATATTTTCATTTTCAAAAGGATGAAAATGTGTCATCTTTATCAGATTTGACCATAATTACCACCCCTGCCAGGCTTTCTGTTATCTATCCAGTTTGGTTCCTGAGTTGTTTATTCCGTTATTTTCCTCACCCCATCCTGGGTGTGGATTAGTGCACAGAACCAACTGCAGCACTTAAATGGCCAGCTTGCTTTGACTCTGAAGCAGATATACTGAGCTTGATGAGATGTGAAGAAAGAAATATGTAGCCATGTTGCTTTGAGGTTAAGAATGACAAAAATGTTTGTTTTCCCCCTCTTTCCTGAGAATAGAAACCAGTATCTCTCCACATTGATTGGGAAGTCTGTGTAGTCTGTCTCTATGGTATCAACCCAACAGTAGCAGATTCCCTATCTGCCCATCCAACTCTGTGTTCTTAATTATGCTGACCTTGGAGCTATTAGAGATGCAGCAGTTTGCTCCCCCATAAATAATGCACTCACTCTGAGTGGCAGGCTGCAGGCTTGTGGCCCAGCTCTGCTGGGTATTTATAGTTCAAGCCAGTAAACATTTTGCTTGAATCCTTCAGGAGCCTTGGGCCTGATCCCTTTTCAAGTGGGTGTTGAGAGAAATGAATCAGCATTGTTTTTAAACTATAGTGGAGTCCAGCGTGTTGATAAGCCTTCTGTGGCACTGGTAATTTAGTGGCTAGGGAGTGGCCCTCTGGGCTTGTTGGTTCACTTTCAGCTGGTTAAGCCTCAAGAATGGTTACTGGGTGGGAAGATGGAACAGTGCTCTGGCAACAGATGAAGAAAGTTCTCTGGCTGCCTTCAAGTAAAACAAGAATCAGCTAGGATTGGTGTGGGGCTGGCAGGGGGTGGGCCTTCACTGGGGCATTACAGACAATACTTGCAGTATATTTAGGGTGCTCTCTTCAGGCAGGGACACGGGTTGCATTCTGGTGATGTGGCCTGTGATCACATGCACAGGTCCCTGTGGCAGTGGTATTCATTGTGGGTTTCTTGTGTAGTAAAGTGTAGAGTGACATTGTAAGGAGTGAGTCGTGCTGTAGTAGACTTCTTATGCAGCCGGTCCTGATGTGGGGAAGGAAGCCTGCTTCTCAGCCTGTTCCATCCATGCAGGCTCATCATTTTCCTTTGGTTCCTTGTGTCCTTTTGGGGACTTAGGTTCCCCTAAGACTGATGATAGCCCTGCAGCCTCCTCCCAGCTCAGTCCCCATGATCAGAAGTATAGGACTCTTGTTTTCAGATTTATTCTTGATTTTTTTCTCCTTGCAGGAGTTCCTTGGTGTAACACAGCAAGTGCTTCTTTATACTAGAAAGTGTAAGGATGCACTTTCTCGTAGCCAGTGACTTAAAGAAGAATGGTTATTTTTAGAAGACCCACAGGCTTTTAGTGTCAAATGGCTATTGACTTCTTTTTTCTCCAGAAGAAACATTGATTTTTTTTTTCTCCCACTCTGTTTTAGGTTCTGCATTCTTCCCTGGGCGGTGTGCTGAAATCTTTGCCCGGGGTCAAAGCATCGGGAAGCTGGGCGTCCTTCATCCTGATGTTATCACCAAATTTGAGCTGACCATGCCCTGTTCCTCTCTAGAAATCAATATTGAGCCCTTTTTGTGAAGTTGGTCTCTGCTGTGTGGTTCTAACCCTAAATGTCCCTTTCCCTCCTGTGGTGTCCTTAGCCCTCTTTTACTGGGAGCATCCATTTGTGCTTTAATGTTTAATAAAGTAAAATGTGCTATCTGGCTCCTTGGGTAGCTGCCTGCATTAGGCCAGCTTGTGGAACAGTCAGTGTGGATCTGTATGCGCTGCATTGGGGGAGAGGTGTTCTGGACGAGCAGGGTGAGTTCTGGAAACGAAAGTATTGCTTGGACATCAGAATGTCACTGTTACTTATGACACCAGTATAGCGGGATCCCATGTTTTCTTTATTAATGAAACAAGTGATTGATAAGAATACACATTGTACATGTTTAAGCCTTTTCTACACTTGACATGTGTTAATCAATAAAATCAATACTTTTAAGAAAATCTGTAAGAATCAGTTTGGTCAAGCAGTGACAACCTTTCAAGTCGTCATCTTTTTTAAAAAGTTTAATTTATGTGTGAATATATGTGTATATGATTGTAGTATAGTCTGTGTGTGTGTGTCCATCTGCCCATCCTAGTTAGGGTTACTTTTGCTATGTTGAAACAACATGACCAAAAGGAAGCTGAGAGGAAAGAGTTAATTTGGCTTATACTTCCACATCATGGTCCATCATTGAAGGAAGTCAGAAAAGGAACTCAGACAGGGCAGGAACCTGTATTCAGGAGAGCTGATGCAGAGGCCATGAAGGGAGGGCCCTGCTGCTTACTGGCTTACCACCCTACCCCCATGGCTTTCTCAGCCTGCTTTCTTACAGAACCCAGAACACCAATCCTGTGGGTAAACCCACCCACAATGAACTGAGCCCTCCTACATGACTCACTAATAAAATACTCAACAGGCTTGCCTACAGCCTGATCATATTCCTTTACACTGTATGAAAATGTGTCACTGTGATTGGTTTAATAAAGAGCTGAATAGCCAATAGCTAGGCAGGAAGAGGTTAGGCAGGACATCTGTGGACAGAGAGGTCTTGGGCAAGAAGAAAGGTAGAGTCACCAGCCAGACAGAGAGGCAGCAAGGCATGCAGAAGGAGGAGGTAAAAGCTATTGAGCCACATGACAGCACATAGATGAATAAAAACAAGTTCATTTAAGTTATAATAGTTAGAAACAAGCATAAACTATAAGCCAAGATTTCATAATTAATAAGTCTCTATGTAGTTTTTGTGAGCTGGCAGCCTAAAGAAAAATCCGGCTACATTAGTCCTCATTGAAATGTAAGTAAAGACCACAATGATAAACTGTTCATACTCGTTAAAATGGCTAATGTTGGGGCTGGTGAGGTCATAAGAGCATTGGCTGCTCTTGGCAAAGTCCTGAATTTATTTCCCATCACCCACATGATAGCTCATAACCATCTGTAATTCCAGATTGATATTCTCTTCTGGTCTCCAAGGGCACCAGGCACATAATTGGTATGCAGACATAATATAGGCAAAACACCAATACATATTAAAATTTTTTAAAGGGTTCATGTTTAAATGATGGATCAAATGTTAGTGGTACAAGTGGAACTGTTGGGTACTGCTGGTGAGGCTGTAAAATGATACGGCCAGGAAAGTAGTTTGGTAGTTTCTTGAAACCTGAAACACTATTTCACCCACGTGATCATCCAATAGTTTTTATGCAGATGTTCAGTGTTATTTATAGTAGCCACAGACCACATAGCCATTCTGTGAAGGGCGTGTAGGTCTTAAGAGGCTTCAGCCCATAGTAATGGACACCAAGCTGCTCAAGAGTCCTAGGAACACAACCAGCCAGAACTTGGCAGTTCTCAGATAGGTCAAATGCTTTACATGAGAGTTTCTATTCAGCTTGAGGCAATTAATGTCCCTTTTCAGGTCATTAGTCTCCTTTTGGTAAAATGTAAGGAAGAGCCAAAGTCGAATCAGGGTTGTTGATACCAAACAAGCACAGATAGAGGTCAGTGCAAGGATAATCCTCAGCAGCCCTTCCCTCCTAAGCCGCTGAGCCTGTCTTGCAGTGTGTCTAGCTGGTTTCTACTCAATGTACTCTTGTTTGAAGATTTTGATATTTATTACATGTGTATCTGGTACCAGAGCAGGTCAGAAAGTACTAGATCCCCTGGAATCAGGTTGCAGACAATGTGAGCCATGACATAGGTGGGAATCAAACCCAAGCAAATGCAGTGCCCTTAGCCACTGAGGCATCTTACTACGTGCAGTCTTTTATGTATGGTTTCTTTCTCTTAGCATACTTGCACTCCTTTGTGCTGTCAGGAGTTCATATCTCTGAAGAACATCATGCCCTTCTCAATCAGCCTAGTGTGGTAGTTCTTACAAATAAGGTCTTTCGGGGGGTAGACAAGGCTAGATGAGGTCATGAGGATGAAGCCTTCCTAGTGGGATTAGTGGCCTTCAGAAGTGATGCCAGAAAGCTTGCTTTCCCATTCCCCGCCCCATGCATACATGAAAAAACAGAGGTCCTGTGTGCATAGGCCAGATGGTAGCCTCCTCCAAGCCAGAAGAGACCTCACGATTAAATCTACTTACTGGCATCTTGATTTTGAACCTTCACTCTCTAGAACAGTGAGAAATAAACTTTTCTTCTCAATGAGCCATTGTCTCTGTGCCATCTTGGCCGCCCAAGCAGACAAATAAGAGGAAACAGAGACTGGCATGCATAATAAATCTCAGGGTGGCAGTCCACCTCTGGGAACACCAGCAGTCCCCTAAGACACCTGCCAGAAGTTGCTATGGCCTCCTTAGATAAAAGCAGAGGAACTAAACTCTGTATGACAAGCAGAACAACGAGTGGGCACAAAATGGGCCACATGTTCGTGACAGACCGTGAGTTCAGGTATTCTTGGCTTTGAAGTCCCCAAAAGCCGAATGGATCGCTGTGGATGTTGGCAGCCAGACTTGTTTGAATTAGCACCTCCAGCAGCGGGTTGAGGGAAATTGTGTCTGGCCAAAGCAAGTCCTGTCTGTGCTCTTGTCCATCTTGTGACCTCTCCAGTGCTGAGTCGAGTGTTTTCCTCTCAGGGTTGCCCTTTACTTCTGTTTAAGGAAGCCAGCCTAGGGCTGTGCCTTGGCTGTGTGTTAGAAAGTGTCTGAAACAGGGCATGTCAAGAATGGGAGGAGGGGCACAGCTGAGGGAGGAGCCAGAGGCTTTATCAGACTCGATGAAGTTACCTCTCTCAGAAGTGACAATAGGGACACAATGTGCCTTTTGATACCCAACTTGGTAGCAAAGGAATTCACTTTCCAGGAGCATCCACTTTTTTGTCACGAAGGGGGATACTATGCTGGTGCTTCGAACAAGCCCTTCCTAAGAGCCAGCAAGAAGGCGGTTCCACTGGAGGCAAGTCTGGGTGAATTTACTCCCTTGGTTCTGGGCAGCTAAGGAGTAAACACCCAGACAGAAATGGGTGGGGTTAAGCATAGATCTCAACCCAAAAGTCACTGGGAGGCTCGGGGCTAGGTGTGTAGGCATAATGGATGTGTTTCTTTGATCGTCCCAACCCTTCAACGGCTTTTTATCAGTGTCAAATTGAGATGGGTAAGACGATGTTTGTTTTGTGAGCTCTGCATAATTTGTCCCCCTCAGGGCCACCCATATGGTTTCCAGGTGACAGCTGCCGAAGACCAGAGGCTCTAGCAGCCCCTCTCTTCACTTGGCTCATGGCTTCTTGGGCACATTATAAAGCCCTTGTGAGTTCAGGTTTAACGTTGCATCATGCTGCAACCCTGCCCCGCCCTTGACGAGGAGAGGACCGAGTTGGGCTTGTTACAGAAGTGCTGGCTTTCTCTGAACACCTTCCCTGGGAAGACTCTGGCTTTGCTCCAACCAAGGAGACCCTGATGTCACAGCAAGAGGAGAAGCAGCAAGGTTGGCAGATGTGTTGAGTGTGTGAAAAAGCATCACAGCCGGAACTCCTCGAGCCACCGTTGCTTTTCTTATTTGTTTTTGCATGCCACATAGACAGGCGTGGAGAAGGAAGAGGAATTTTTGGCTTCACATAGCTCCCTTGTCTCATGTGGCTATGGCTTTAAGAATTTAATATTCTATTCGTGGCCCACATTCAGCTCTCGTTCTTCGTATGCATGTAAGTATGTGAGTCTGTACTACAGGTGCCCCACTTGAAGAAAACAACGGATGTATAGTAAGCCCAAACTAACTTATTAAAGTCTTATGTTGGTGAGGAATGAAGGATTGCCATATGACTTTGAAACGGCAAGCTTCAGTACAGTCAAAGTTTACAATACAAGCAGGGCTGGGCAAATGGCTCACTGCCTTAGTGATTGTGGTGAAAGCTAGAGGCCCTAAATTTGAACCCCCAGAAGACATGAAAAAGTGGGGCATTGTGTCATGTGCCTGTGACCCCAATACTAAGGGGTGGAGACGGGAAGATCCTAGGGGCCTTGCTGGTCTAGCTACAGGTTCCATGGGGGACTTTCAGACACACAGTGGGAAGCAATAGAAGAAGATGTGTCAGGCATGCTTGTCACCATGCACCTTCAGACAAGCCACACAAACACAAGTGGCTTCGGGAGGACGCTGTCTAAAATGAAGTGGTCCATGTGACTGGTGCTGGAGAAATGGGTGCAGTCATCAGAGAGATGGAAGATAATGAGGGGTTCCCGGGAGAGGCCTGGTCACAGTGTGGTGATTTACAAACAATTTCTGAAGAGTAGTTGTGGTATGCGCAAGGGACACACAGCTGCTTTTTGTTTGTTTGTTTGTTTTAACAAACAAGGGGACCTGGATGGTTCGGAGGTGTAGGGGAAAAGGTATCCAGGGCAAACTGAAGTATTTGAGTGAGGATGCTAGAAGGAGCCTGTGAAGTCACCAAATCCATCACCTGATTCTTATTTAGTGACTTGGTCTGGGGGAAGTGCCCCCATCCAGCTGTATCTTGTACCTTGACACCCCACTGCTGAGCCAGCCTGGTCTCTTCTTTAAGCCTGCCTCCTGTAATAGTCTCTAGAAAGTCTTCCTTTTCTTTCCCTGCCCTATTACATGGCCTGGTCTTTTCCACACAACCATGACACTTCAGATCTTGACTTTTTAAGTTCTCCGAGCCTGTGACTTCTCTGACCTGGGAGAACTCCACAGCACAGATTGGAGCTTTACATCCCTTAGGTACCCAGCAAGTATGAGTGACAAGTATATCCTGGTCACAGCACAAACACAGCCTCACATGTGTCCTTACACATAACTTACTTCAGCACTTTCAAACACCGTGAGTGGCATCTATCTCCACACAATAAAAGGACTCTCATTATCACGGAGTTAGAAGGACATAAGCATACCACCCTGACACACTTATTTCCTGTTAGGCAAATCTGTAGCCTCTATGAAGCTGACCAGTATTTGCATGCAGATGGATTCTGGCAGCAGAAAATTCTACAGCTTGTTACTGAGTTTTCTCCACTCGCTTCACTTTGGGTCCAACAAACCCAAGGAAGAAACCCAAATTAAGAAAAAACTACCTGGGAAGAGCTGATCACAACCATAATTCCTGCACCTGAGAGAATGAGGCAGGAGAATTAGCATGTGTTATAAAGACCAGCTGGGACTACATAGTGAACTCTAGGCCAATCTGGGTTATAGAATGAGACCTTGACTCAAAAAAGGAAAAAGAAAATCCATAGAAACAGTACATTAGATTTTAAAGCATCTAACAATCACAGTCAAACAAAAAAGATTTTATTTTAAAAAGAATAAATTTACATACAGTGCATAAGCGAGACAGCTGAAGGCTTCCAAAATAGAAACCTGAAACACATGGTCTAAAATACCACATGCTGTGATTACCCTGGGAAGATGAGTTGTGTATTTGGGCAAGAAAATCCCTTTATCAGGCACAGTGTGGAGTAGGTTTAGTGACTTCCATCAAAGGGTATTAGTTTAAGGGTCTCGCCAATGTCTCTTTCCAGCATATTCAGCTAGGGTACAGGTCTGAGCAAAGATGACACAAAAATGACAGCTAATTCAGAAGGCAGGTTCTAGATGGATGCCTTGGCCTGAAGTAGAAGCAAGATGGGAAAAAGGTATGTTATTCTTCCCGATTCCCAGAGTGGTCAGTATACCTAAAAGCTTTGGTGTCAAGGTTAGCCTAGGCTTACAAAGTGGACACATTCTAGTGAGGGTGACAGTTGCCCAGATCAAGAGGGCGTTTCGCCTAAGACTAGATCTTAACCAGCAGGGGGCAGTCTTCCCCCAGAGAGAAAATCCAAGTATTTTGAAAGAAAATTTACTGAAGGTGAGGTGCTTTCTGAGGCGCGTGAATGAAGTGAATTAAGAGGGATCAACAAAGGCAAAAATGTGACCAAGCAATAGCTTTTAAAACCAATGCTATGGGAATCCAAAACAAAGCTTGGCATCTCCAATAAATAATTTCTCCCTCCTTTTGTGATTATCAGTTACATCAGAGATTGATCGGTCATGACAAAGTCTTGGGCCACTGTTTAATGTTCTGTGGCTAATATATTCATCCTCCATCTAAATTATGTAAACAGAATTTTAAGTGCACCCACCCATACAGTTGTCAGCTTCCCTGTTGTTGGGATTTAAACTTCTTAACCACCCACACCCACCACTGTGACAATAGATACAGCCCTTCTTTTACAAAGATACACTCGAGGAAGCTGAGCCTTTTGTCCCTAGGCTTCAGACAAACCAACTAAAATCATCCCATGAGAATATCAGCCAGTATTACAAGCGGGTGAGGGAGGAGGAAAGGAACCTCATCAACAGCTATGCCCTTGAGAACAGGCAAGAGAACCTGTAGGCCAGGGCTTTCAACACCCCAACCAGAGAGATGAAATACCCTCATAGAAAAACTAGGCAAATGGTGGGTCATTTTAATCCCTGTTCTTAACTATGGTAAATGAGAGAAGAATTGTTAAGTTAAAAATGGGCATTTTGTTAAGAATTGTTCTTTTTGTTTGTGTGTTTGTGTTTTCAAGACAGGGTTTCTCTGTGTAGGTAGCCCTGGATGTCCTAGAACTCCATCTGTGGTGAATCAGGCTGACCTCAAATTCCAGAGATCCACCTGCCTCTGCCTCCCCGAGTGCTGGAATTAAAGGCATGTGCCACCACACCCAGCCCAAGAATTATTCTTGAGAGATTAAAATACTGTGTTCAGTACCAAAGAAAATCATTCGAACATAGGCCATGGGGCATACTTAAAATCAGAGAAAATATTGGTCTTGGTTTTCACACTGAATGCAAAAGTCTGAGCCTCCATAACTTTTAAGGGGTTTTAATTTTGTCCAGTGTGTGTAGATAGTGATGAGGTGTTAGGATCCTGTAACACTGGTTTCAGTGGCACCATCCCTCAAAAGAACGATTACTATGCAATCGAACCCACTTTCCAGGATGGGTTGGAACCATCCTGATCTTTATTCTGAAGAGGAGTCCAGGGGAGGAGCTCTTTGCTGTTGTCATCATAAAAACCACCCTAAATCTAAGAAAGCCCACTCTAGGTTTAATGGGTGTTAGAATTAATTGGCTTATTTTCCAAAAATAGGCTGAAGTTGTTCTTGCATTAATGGCCCTTAAAATTGCCAAGAGAAAAGAGGTGGGAAGACTGAGAGGGAGTCCCAGATTCTGCCTAGCAGATGGATAATTAAAAAAAAAAAAAAAAAAAAAAAACAACTATAGGAAGTAGCTGAGCAATGATGAGGTAACATCAAGAGGATGAGGCAATGTCTAGGGTGCCTAGCATCTTTTGGTCAGGCTTCCAGAGGACGAAGCTCATCCATTGTTGTGCTGCTCCAGTGCCTTCTAAGTTTATATGGAAGCTTAAACAACTGAAGTTC
Organism: Cricetulus griseus; assembly: GCF_003668045.3. Classification (NCBI taxonomy): domain Eukaryota; kingdom Metazoa; phylum Chordata; class Mammalia; order Rodentia; family Cricetidae; genus Cricetulus; species Cricetulus griseus. The sequence goes on along the minus strand of NC_048595.1, from coordinate 431,373,561 downwards.
TGAAGACCAAGCAGGAGAGAGCAGGAGTCCCATAGTGCCCTCGTTTCCACCTGTGAGGAGGTAGCAGCCTACCATGTGTGGCTCAGACTAGTGCAGACATTGAAACCTGGGATGCTGCAAAATATATGCAAGGAAGATCAGGTTCTTGCTTCACTAACAATGCCTGGAGGAGATGGGCTGGTAAAGAAAGCAAGCTCTTCATGGTGGCCTCTTAGCTCTACTACTGTCTGCAGTCTCTTCACAGGAAACTTTATTCCAGAATGCTCTCGACTCCCACTCAGGCACAGTTCATCCGATTACAGCCCAAGATGTCACTCTGTCCAAGGAGCGCAATTTTCTTTGGTGCCACTGAATTCCAGTTTGGGGAATGAGACTAGGCATTAGGCAAGGTTGTATCTGAAAAGAAGTGTTCTGCCTCCATATTACGTCAAGTCTGTTTGTTGGCTCTCTAGAGCCCAGCAGGGCTTGCAGCCATTCCAAGTCAGGCCACAATTCCTGTCCACTCACGACTGGCTCCTGAGTCCATGTAACAGCAAGGGGAGATGTGACCTGACAAAGTCAGGTGTGGTTTCAGGCTGGGGTTAATGGAAGCACAACCCTTCCAGACCAATCTCACTGCTGGTGCCACAACAGTAGCATCTATGTTACATTAGCAAAACAAAAATATGACTTAAGATGTCCTTAAACTGGTGGGGTTGAGATTGCCCCAACAGACCGCTTTCTCACAGTTTGCCTCTCACACTCATGGACTAGTTTCCATCTGTTTGGGACTCAGAGCAATCCCAAAAACCTGTGCAACATTGGCACAAAAGTCGTGGCACAGAGGCCAACAGACGTGTAGGTGACAAACTTGTAAGGGACTTCAATCTCCAGTCTTCGCCTGGCCTCCTTGTTCCTCGTCACCACCTTGAACCATGAGAATAACACTTGCAGCGAGAGGTTTTGTACAAGTTGACGAACCAAGACGATCAACACAATTCCCACCATAAATTTGGTCAGACCCAAAACCAGCATGTCCGTGGTGAGGGCTGGGATGCTCCGAATTACAGGAAAGGTTGGGGTGGGCTGAGCCACCAGCTGAAAGAAGTGGTTGATCCAGAATCCAAGGGTGACCCCAGCCCCGGCAGCCACGATGGTGGTGGTGTCCGCCCTGGTTGGGCTGTAGTAGTCTGACACAGGGTAGTTGTAGCACAAGAAAAATGGCACAACTATAACACACACAGGGAAGAGGGGGCTGGCTGAGTCCAGGGAGTCGATGAGGGTCCAGGCAGGGTAGGTGAGGGCGATGAGGAAGGCAGTGATCAGCACACCACCCAGCACATCCTGCCAGGAGAGAAAAGAACAATGGTTGAGTGACAGACACTTGAAGTACAATCTTTGCATTGTTTTATCTTAAAGAAAATATGAATCAAAGAATTTGAAGTGAAAATAGGAGATAGTATACATAGCCCATGTTACGAATGTTACATACTTTTCTTATAGGAGTGTTTCTAGGTTTTTTTTTGTTTGTGTGTGTGTGTGTGTGTGTGTGTGTGTGTGTGTGTGTGTGTGTGTGTGTGTGTTTTGAGACAGGGTTTCTCTGTGTAACAGTCCTGGCTCTCCTAAAACTCCTTTTGTAGACTTTTGTTACTTCTTGCAACTAAGACCAAAAGTAACATGATCCCACTAGAGAAAAATCAGAAAACACAAGCAAGCAAACTTAGTATAAAGAAAGGGCACACCTCACAGATTCGGAAAAGGCACGAATCGAGCATGTTCTGTGGCTCACACATACGGAAAAAAAAAAAAAAAGCAAATGAGCAAACACACTGCTTCCTTATTTAATAATAGAGGAAGAACATTTTCCATTTGAAAAGACACATTTCTGGAAATCTCATTTCCCTCCCCATGGCTTCAAGCAGTTAGTGAGATGCACTGAAGAGGGTACAAAGTTTATTTTTAAGTATATACATACACATATATATACGTATGCACACAAACACTTGTAGCCATAGATTAACTATCAGAAGGAAATGAAATGGTGAAGGGTGGCTTTCCTGTGTGGGAATATTACAGATGACTTCTGTCTTCCCTTTCCTGACTCACTGCCATGTTTTCTGAATTTTCTGCAATTAATGCCCTTTTCCTTTTCCTATCACAATAGTATTTGTTTGTTTGTTTGTTTAAAGAAAATATTTCCTGAAGCTTGCTACATAGCCAAAGATGACTTTGAACTTTTAACCTCCAGAGTGCTGGCATAGCAGTGTGCATCACTCTGCCCAGCTTAGTATTCTTACATTAATAAAAATGCCCTCAGACTCGTCACAATAGCCAAGCGATGGAATCAGCCTAGGTATCTGCCAACAGAAGAATGAATAAAGAAATACATAGTAGGGTTTCATGCAGCCAAAAAGCAGAATGAAATCGTGTCATTTCAGGACAGTAGATGGTACCAGATGTCACTGCCTTAAGCAAGATAAGCCAGATACAGAAAGACAAGCTTCACAAGCTTTCTTTCATGTGCAGAAGTGAGACTAAAATAAAATAGATAACTGACAGTAACAGAGGAAAGCAGCGTCAGGGATAAAGTTTAGTGAAGAAGGCCATTAACATGTGACATTGTGCATCCTTATCCTTAGTCAAACAGTTCGCTTTTTGGTGAACATCTCTCGAAATCCCAACAGTGTACCCTTACTCCTCAAGAACTGTCTACATTTATGAATTCTGACCCTCCATCTCTTTCCCATGTGTGATTTACTGGGAATTTTTTTTTTATCCTATCTCCCAGCATCTCCCCTGAAGAACACTATTGAAGAGCTAGCCTGCCCAAAGTTATCTGCCTAGAAAGAGGCAGAGCCAGCCATTCGCTCAATTGTTTGCAAAGAATGCTTTCAGGTCCCTGGACTATTTAGGCATTTAGGCCGGGAACTCTGACTCTAGCATCTCCCCCTCTGCCAGGTCCCCTACTGAGAATGTGAAGGGCCTGTTCTGCCCTTGATGGCTTCACAGAGTCAGCTGAAGCCAGGCACCCAGACAAAGCCAAGATATGATGAATGCTTTGTATGCCGCTACACTGACAATGAACAAGCTAGACCTGGCTTTTGTCTTGAGAATAACTGCTACAGATCTGCCAGTGTTTCCTCCTGAACATCTCAGAATCTGCTTTCCTGTGCTAGCATAGGTTTAATTTGATTTCTCAGAATAATGAAGGCAGGCTTCAATAGCTGCCTCAGCAAGCAGGAGGCCACAGGGCTCATGAATATGCATATCAGTGATTTGAGAAACCCGTGTGTTATGTAATTAGCATTTGTATGGGGGAAGAAAAGTGAAAGTATAAGTTCAAAAGTATTTCCAGTTGTCACACATGAAGGTCTACAGACAAGCCAGGTGGGGTGGCATGTCACTCCCAGCACTCAGGAGCCTGAGGCAGGATGATTGCAAGTCCCAGGCCAATCTGGACTATACAATTCATGAAAATCTGTCTCAGACAAACATTGACATGGAGAGATGGTTCAGTGGAGCATAAGCAATGGAGTTCAGATCCCTGGCACCCAGGTAAACACCCTGCTGGGCATGGTGATCCCGAACAGGGAGTCCCGAGACAAACTGGCTAGATTCGCTGAATTGGAAGCTCTGCTTCAGCAAGAGACCCTGCCTCTGTAAATAAATTGGAGGGCAATCAAGGAAAACACCCTGTGTCAACCTTTGGCCTCACTCCACGGTACAAAACAAGCCCATGAGTACACCACATGTGTGCACCGCACGCACATGTGCCCACACTCAGGTAAACCCCGCACCCAAAATAAAAATTAAAAAATAAACCAAGAGCAATCAGAAGAGGAAGGCAAGTAAGTCTCTTGGCCCATGGTACATGACATGAACAGTAGGATCTTCTGCTGTCTTGGGATCTGGGGGTGGGTGCTGCTCTTTCCTTCCAGTGCCCCCTTAGTGTTTCATGGCTGTCCTTGATGCCACCTTACCTGGCCTAGGATTGTTAGGAATCTAGGGCTAAGGACCAGCAAGCATGCCAATCTGTGCCCACAAAGAGGCTTGTAAAGACCTTCCAAAAACTCACTGATACAGGGAGGGAACCACAGCAGGCAGAACAGAGCACACCAGCTGCAGTTTTAGAATAGTGAGAATATTTAAAGATTCAATAGAAGTCATATTGACAATTTGGACAGGGAATGGTTTTCTATGGGTGTGTTAAAAGTATGGACAGAGCAGAGCAGGGTGTGTAGCTCAGGCTTGCCTAGCAAATGCCATCCCTGCACAAAAATTAATAAATAAGAAAAGTTGGCTGGCTGGTGGCTCACGCCTTTAATCCCAGCACTTGGGGGGCAGAGGCAGGCGAATCTCCATGAGTTTAAGGCCAGCCTGGTCTACAGAGCGAGTTGCCCTGGCTCCAAAGCTACACAGAGAAACCCTGTCTCGAAAAACAAAAAACAAAAAACAAAAAAAAAAAAAAAAAAAAGAAAGAAAAAGAAAAGTTGTAGGCTGAGTGTGATGGACCCAGCCTATAATCCTGCATGCAGGTAATGGAGGCAGGAGAACCAAGTCCAAGGTGAGCATGGCCACATAGTGAATTAGGGACCTTCTTGGGCTACACGGAATCCTGTCACAAAAACATGGACATAAGGCCAAGCCTCATTTTAATGTCACAAAAGAACAAAGGCCACCTGAAGGTCACAGGAGGGAGAGAACTTCGCTCAGACTGTTTACTGTGTCAAGGTCTCAGACTAGCCCAAAACAACAGAAGATACTGTCTCAAATGTTTTTTTTTGTTTCAAAACCTATTCTTAGTTGTGACTGAAGAAAAGTAAAAAATTCATTCCATTCATCTATCATATCTAATACTGAACATGTTATCTCAACAGACAACAAATTGCCAATAGCATTAAACTTGCTCATGCTAATATCCTCAGAATCTACCCTAAAGGGATAGGTTACTCAGTTGGGTTTTGCCCTATTAAAAGGCAAATGATTTCTGTTCATTGAAAATGATCGGTTCTGGGTAAAGAAAATGTGGTACATTTCACCAAAGGAATGTTATTCAGCCATCAAAAAAATGAAACCATGAGTAAATGAATAGAACTAGAAAAGTCATCCCGAGTGAGGTAACCCAGACCCAGAAAGACAAATATGGTATGTATTTGCTTATATGTAGATATTAGCCATTAACTCAATGATAACCAAATTACAATTCATAGAAGCACAGAGGTTGGGTATAGAATAAGGGACTAGGAGGGGCAGATAGATCTCCCTGGGAAAGGGAAATAGAATAGAGAGCTATGGATGAATGGAGGAGGGACTGGAACGGGCAGATCAAGTGGGGAGGGGAAGGGAAGAGCAGGGACAAGGGAGGGAGTAGAGGGAGAGACAGCTGAATTTAAGGGCCATTTAGGGGTAGTATGGAAGCCTAATACAATAGAAGCTTCCTAAAATATATGCACATATGAAAGCAATGTAAATGAAATTGTCAAATAATGGGCGAGACAGAGTCCCAGGTGGATATCTCTTTTCACCAAATGAAGTACCCAGTGCCGTGATTGGGTTACAGGTAATTGAGTTGTTGAACAAAGGGGCTCCCAAACAACCCAGGTTGTTGCTAAAACCATAGGTTGCTCCTCACAAACTGATGGCAAGACCCCATTGCTGAAGACAACATCTACACAACTCACCAAATGTAGAGAAGTCAAGCTGGTGCCTACGTGGAGCCTTCACCCCTACATGCTAGTGTTTTTGGAACTCTGCATGCTATCAAAGGAGCAATGTAAACCAACCCGGTCACAAACCCTTGGATCTACAATAGTGACCCGCCTGCAAGACATGTTGGTGCATTGGTGTGGCACAAAGCTTGTGGGAGTGACCAGCCAATATCTGGCTTGAGGCCCCTTCCACAAGATGGGACACCAAGTGGGAGACCAGAGCTTGGCAACCTAGGATAAAACCAAATACTACTGTTCAGGAAAAAAAAAAAAAAGTAGCAATAAAATGACTCCTAATAACATTCTCTCATACTCATAGATCAGTGCCCTGTTCAGCCATCATCAGAGAAGCTTCCTCCTGCAGCAGATGGGAAAAAATACACAAACCCACAGTCAGACATTATGCAGAGAGTGAGAGACCTTGGAACACTCAGCCCTAAATAGGATGCCATCATCAAATCCCTGCCCTCGGAGATCAGGGGACCCTGCAGAAGAGGAGGCAGAAAAAGCATAAGAGCCACCGAGGAAGCATAGATCCCTAAATCAACAGGATCAACACACATAGAACTCACAGAGACCGAGGCATCATGCCCAGGGCCTGCATGGGTCTACACTGCATGGGGTCCTGGGGCTGAAAGGAGAAGTAGACGCATGTCCTCATCCCTAACTCAGAAACAATCTGCAGTTGATAACCACTTGCAGATGAAAATTTCTCCAAGGGAGTCTCACTGGGGAAACAAACTATTTTTAAGGGTAGGCCACATACCCAGCAGTAGATGGCCAACAGAAAAAGAACCATACAGCATCTTTGGAGGTTACTTGTCCATAATGTTGTGTCAGATCTCCCGCCCCCTACTTTTCAAATACATACATACATACATACATACATACATACATACATACATACATACCATACATACATCTCTTTTTACCTTACTGGTCCTTTTCGTATATACTAAGGCTTCCAGTATTGGATTTCTGAGTATGCAAATGAATGGTTTTCTGTGTCTATTCCTGTTGCTTGGGCTTTTTCTTGGGCTCTTTTCCTTTTGTTTGTTTTGTCCTATTCTGATGTGTTAATTTATTAGCCTGTCTGTTTTCTAATGAGAGACAGAAAAGGGTGGATATAGACGGGAGACGAAGTGGGGAGGAACTGGGACTCGAGGGAGGGGAAATCATAGTCAGGATATATTATGTGAAAACAAAAGTGTATTTTCAATAAAAGAAAAAATAATGAATTAGAAATGATTTTGCCAAAGATTAGAGCTTGCTGCTTTTGTGAACCTATAGGATTACAGGTTCATGAATAGCCCAGCAGCCTTAATGTACTTCCTGATCACACTTGTAGAGAAATCTAGTGATTCCTTCAATAAAACTTACCAGCATATTTTTTATTCAATGAGTTGAACAAAATCATTGCCCCGGGGCTGGTGAGATGGCTTGGCTATTAAGAGCACTTGCTGTTCTTGCAGAGGACCCAGGTTCAGTTCCCAGCACCCACATGGTGACTCCCAATCTAGCCTCTGCAGCATCAGGCACAAACATGGTGCACATACATGCCTGCAAACCAATGTGTCTACACGTAAAATAAAAATAAATAAACATTAAAAAACTTTGGCCCATGTTAATTTTGTATTTGGAAGACATGCAATCTGGAAAGGTTTGAAAAAGGTGTTCTATTAAGCAGATAACTATTTGATGCTATTCAGATGACTGAAATATTTGTAAGTAAAACTATCTCTGATGATTATGTGTTCCACGTGTTAAAGAATATATTTGAATCTATTTTCCTTATATATTATCTGTTTTTAGTACTAATTTATTTGTGTGTATGTATGTATGCTTGCATGTGGTGCCCACAGAAACCAGAAGAGGGTGTTGGGTTCCTGAACCTGAAATTACAGGTGGTTGTGGACCAACCAACATGGATGCTGGGAACCCAGGCCGGGTCCTCTGCAAGAGCAGTTCTCACTCTTTACTGCTGCACCACGTCTCCAGGCCTCTAATTTTACAGCCAGGGTATCTCACTGACCCTAAGCTTGCTGCTTCAGATAGACCAGCTAGCCACTCAACCTCTAGGATCCTGCTCTCTGTGCCTTCATCAGCACTGGGGTCATGGGCATGTATGTGCCTCTGCTCCTGGATCTTATGTATGCACAGGCATGCAAACTCAGGACTCCCCTAGCTTGCACAGCAGGTACTTTACCCTCTGGGTCATCTCTCCAACCCTTGTATGTGTTCTTTAAATGGTTCTGGGTCACTAAAAAGTAAGGCAGGCATTACTTTTCATAAGGAAATTATATAATCAGGTATTATGACAGCTTTGTTTGATCTCAATATTAACTAGGAAGATATTAGGGTACAGTGTCCATTTCTAAACCTTTCCTGTACCTAGCCAGACTAGGAAATCATCACTTGCTCCTCTTGTCTCCACAGAGTCTAGCAAGTCTGAGCAGTCATTCTTCGTGCGTCACACCAGCGTCCCCACCCCGAATTCCCATGTGTATGAACAGTCTAGCTGTGATGAATGGCAGGGCTTGGCAGGCCAGTAGGATTATGACAGCAGCTCAGACATGTTTCCAGGCAGGTTTTAACATCATCTCTGACAACTGCTAAGGAGCTCACAAGAATGGCAGGTTCGAGGAAGGACGATCTGCCGGGAGACACAAAAGACACTGTCAAACTCTTAAATGATCTTTCTCAAGCCTGGGTGGGCATCAGGGCCTTGGAGTAACCAGAGAACAGAGCCGAATTGTGTTCCATGTGATGTAAGTGTCCAACAGGCCCGTGCAGGTTGTGTGTAATCAGCATCGCCGCGGCCTTGTCTGGGGATATGTGTGGACCACTTTCCAAACTGCACCTTGCATAGAACCCACAGGGAAGCTCTTGAGCGCAGGTCCTGATGATGCAGGTCCAGGTGAGACCCGAGACTGCATTTCTAAAGAACTCTTAAATGATGCTTCGGAACAAGGGTCACACTGGTGGATGACTAAGTCTGTCTTGACTTGCTAAATTACAGAGACCATCACAGAGCCATGTTTACGCGGTATGCAGGGGCCTCTCACTTTCTTTTGTGAAACACACATGAGAATGAAAGCTTCCAAATGTGCTGGAAGGTAATCTGGTCATCTTTGAAAGTGAAATTCACATACAGTGATACTTGTGTACCCTGATGTAAAGGGGAATCTGAATTCTTGAGGGTCTTGGTATCATGACTATTCACACCCAGAGGAAAGGAAGTCACTGTTGTCCTTTGTTCATGCTCCTGGGGAATGCTGGCTTATGCCCTGGATGCTGGGTCCATAAGCAATAGCTAAGGTCCCCAAGGGAGTACTGTGCAGCTCTCCTGCCAACTGAGAGTCAGACTCCCTTCTCATCATTTGGAAAAATGAAATAAAACTAGGATCTCCCTCACAAGGTTGCTGGGAACCATCCAATGGGGTAGCTAACACACGTGGGCCCTTAGAACAGTGGTTCTCAGCCTTCGGCCCTTTAACACACTTCTTCATGTTGTGCTGACCCCCAACCATGAAACTATTTTGTTGCTACTGCATAACTGTAATTGTTCTAGTGTTACAAGTCATAATGTAAATATCTGATATGTGACCTCCAAAGGGGTTGAGACTCACAGGTTGAGAACTGCTGGCTTAGAACAATGCCTAGCAGATGCAATACTTATAAACACATCTGCTATGCCCTGTAATATATTTGTAATATCTCTACCTAGAAAACTGCAATGATCCCTAGAGAAATCAAAGATCTGAATACATCCATGGGCAGGAATGGTCAGCATTGCAAGGTGCCACTTCTCTCAAGATGTTACACATACTCCATTTAATCTCGGTAAGAGCCCAGCAGTGGAGAACATGATAAGCTATGGTAAGTGCAAAATTAATATGGAAATACAAAGAGCCAAGAAGAGCAAGGGGGAGGGCTGCAGGGCCTCCATCACCTGCCGTCAAATCTTATAGAACAGTTGTCTTAGCAAGAAGATAGATGGATAGAGCATAGAGTATATGTAGCAGAATATAAATATCACCTGACTTACGATAAAGGTGATCCTTCCATAAATGCATAAAGGACAATGCTCCCAAGTACAAGAGTGGACTGGGTAGTCATATAGAGTAAATGTCACAAGACCCATTCCAAGTGGAGTATAGATAAAAATAGGCAAAGTAAATCTTTACTACTTACTATAATGTAAAAGAATATTTTGTGACTTGTGGCATGCAAAAAGTATCTTAGGATATAGAATTATAGCCATCAGTTAAAAGGTACATAAATCAGACTCCACTGAAAATTTCAAACTTCTCTTCACCAAAAATGCCAACAGAAGAGCCAAAAAAGCAAGTTACAAAGTGGGAAAAAGAATTCATAATACATTTAGCTAGCAATGTGTTGATAATACTAATAAAAAGACAGGTGATCCAGTTAAAATGGGGTAAAGGCAACTAGGACCTCACAAAAAAAAATATCTAATGGCCAATAAACATATAAAAGGGGTCAAAAGTCATCATCCAGAGAAACCAAAATCAAATGAGAGACTGAGACATCTCACTGGATAGACTACAATGAAAGAAACAGTGTGTGTGTGGGGGGGGGGTCATGTCATGTGCTTCTGGTGAGAGTGTGAACTGACACAAGACAATGGCTAACCCTGAAGTGTACACTCACACAGCTTATGAGATACATTGTACTCTTGCATCCAGACTCAGATAAAACGCATCTCTGCAATAAAGGCCTGTAAAGGAAAGTTCAAAGCAGTACTGTTTGTAACTGTCTCACTGGAAACAACCCAAATGTGCATCAATAATGAATGAATGTTCACATAGTTGAATATTATATAACAGTAAACACTGCTGCACATGGTAGTGTGTGCCTGCAGTTTCAGCCATTCAGGAGACTGGCTGAGGAGGACTGCTTGAGCCAAGAGTTTGAAGCCAAGCTGGGTAATACAGCAAGAAGATCTGGTCTGGAAAGTACCACTACTAATGCATGCTGCTGATGAACAGAGAGCTCCATGCAGTAAGAGGGATGATTTCCCAGACATGAGAGAGTGACAGACATGGATGAAGCAGGCAGCATATGAGACACTCCTGGTGATGTTAAACAAGTGGGCAGTGCTGGTGATCTGGGGAGTGGTGCCTCCAGGGAGATGCAGAATTGAGGCCAAGAGAGGGCATCTGGTGATGCTGTCTTCTGATGCAGCAAAGTATGTTTTCTTTGCCAGAAGTTTCCTGAGCTGCACAATTATAATTTGGTCTAGCCGGGCGTTGGTGGCGCACGCCTTTAATCCCAGCACTCGGGAGGCAGAGGCAGGCGGACTTCTGTGAGTTTGAGGCCAGCCTGGTCTCCAGAGCGAGTGCCAGGACAGGCTCCAAAGCTACACAGAGAAACCCTGTCTCGAAAATATAAAATATATAAATATGTATATATATATATATATGTGTGTGTGTGTGTGTGTGTGTGTGTGTGTGTGTGTGTGTCTTCTTATATGACACATCCACAGAATGCTTAATAACTTTCTTCTTTTCTGAACCACAAAAGTGAGAGTTCCTAGGATTAGACTTCATGTCTCTTATCCTACACATTCTTCTCTTTAATCTCTAGGTATTGCTTACACACTCTCATCCAAGGACCAGGTAGCCGGGTCTGTAGTCATGACATTCTTAAGTTCACGAGGGACACAACATTTCCTTCTCTCCTCCTGGATGCTTTGTCATCCCACTGATTAAATGAGATGTGCCCAGTATGTCCTGAGGACCTCTTGTGAGGTGTCCTTTCATCCTAAGAACTGGTTTTGGGGAGCTGGCTCAGTGGGTAAAGTGATTGCTGTCCCAGCACAAGAACCTGAGTGCAGATGCTAGCATCCAGGTAAAAAGCTAAGCATGGCCATGAGTGCCTGTGACCCTGGCGCTGGGGAGGTGGAGATAGGAGGATCACTGGGGACTTGTTCCACCCAGCTCCAGGTGCAGTTAGGACTTGGTATTAAGGGTATGATATTCATCTATTAATCCTGGTGGCAATCCAGTGAACACTTCCTGAGAGCCAGGAATCCTTCTAGGAACTAGGGTGGGAGGTGATGGCATGGGCCAATCACCTAATGGGCCAAGCACACACACCACAGTTTGCACTTTGTCCTAACAAGATGCAGAGTCGGTAGGAACTCAAATTCTCAGTGGTTTCTGACTGCTGAGCCATCTCTCTAGCCCTCCTTTTATTGCTTGTAAACTATTCCTGAAAATACAAATGAAGTTACAATATTCATTCAATATTTAAATTTCTTTGGGGAAACTGTTCCTGCTAACTGGTAAGCCAGCCTTTGCTTCTCAGATCTTTATAGTGATCCATTTCCCAAGTAGCCTTGAAGTGTCCTGGAGAACATGGGAAGCTTCCCACTGAGGCAGACAAAAGGGTCTTACCCTTTTTTATCCCCTTGAGTTACAGTCTCACTATATAGCTTTTGCTGGCCATCTGCCTGCCTCTACCTCTCCAGTGCTGGGATTAAAGGCATGCACCATCGCACCCTGCTAGGACCCTACTCTTCACACACTGTGTTTTTGACCTTTAGCGTTTGAGGGGCTGGGGAGATGGCTCAGCAGTTAAGCGAACTTTCTACTCTTCCAAAAGACCCAAGTTGGGTTCCTAGAACTCATGCCGGGTGGTTCATAACCACCTGTATAACTCTAGCTCTAGAAGATACGAGTCTCTCTGGCCTCTGGGGGCATCTGCACACTTGTGGCACACACACATACATATATATGCAGACACTGGGCCTGAGGAGGTCGCTCAGCAGTTAAGTCTGTATCCCCCTTTCACAGGACCCAAGTTTGGTTTCCAGCACCCATGTCGGGTGACTCACAACCACCTATAACTCCAGCTCCACGGATCCATTGACATGGCACCCTTCCCATGCACATACTGGCTCTCCAACATGCGATAAAAATAATAAAAATAAATAATATTTTAAAAGCCTCAAGCCATTTGAAATTCTCCAAAGGAGTGTCTGACCTCTGAAACTGTGGACACTGTATTGACATTGGCTATGGTGGCTGAAGCCTGTAATCCCAGCACTTTCAGGGCTCAGGCTGGGGCAGAAGGATGGTGAGCCACTGTCTCAGAAATCAAAGGAGAGAGTTTGCTTTTAGATCTGATGGGACAGCTGGGCATTGGTGGGGCACGCCTTTAATCCCAGCACTCGGGAGGCAGAGGCAGGTGGATCTCTGTGAGTTCGAGACCAGCCTGGTCTACAAGAGCTAGTTCCAGGACAGCCTCCAAAGCCACAGAGAAACCTTGTCTTGAAAAACAAAAACAAAAACAAAAACAAAAAAATAGATTTGATGGGACTTAGGAACAGGCCTTATTTTCAGGCTTTAGGAATTAGTTGAAGAACCGTACCCAATCCTTGTATTTCATCTTTTTACCCTCCAAAATGGGACAAACAAACAGTACAAATTCAGGTTTTTAATTATGTCAATAAAGGAAGCTAAAAAGTTAGCTTTACAAGATTCAGGGACCATGATGCTTCCATGGGAGAGGAACATGGCTTTAAGAGAAGCCCCACCCTTCAGTGAATCCACAACTCATTTCACAATCCAAAAAGGCGTGCCCAATAAAAGAAAAGACACACTTGAAAGCCTGCTTCTGTGAGAAGTCCAGCCAATTCCTCCTTCTTACTTCTTTTCCCAGTAACTGGAATTTGCCAGACACACCATACAGAAATGCTAGGTCCCAACCCATGCTCTGTCACTGAATGTGGCCTTTTAAGTTTTATTTGGGGATACTGGAGACCATTTTCAGTATGACCTACAAGTAATACAGGGTCTAAGAGGCACCTGTGGCTTTCTCATGGCCATGAAGTCCATACTTCCCAATAATTACCTCAGAGGTGTGTCTCAGCGTCCTTAGACCAGCTCTAACTGGAGTCCAGCTACCGTCCAGCCATGAGGTCAGAGAGCCCTACTCCCAGCCTTCCACACTGGGCTCTTGCCTAGCTTTTTCCTAGGGTCAAGGTGTTTCCAGGACCCTGTTCATCCCACATGTACAGGACAGAAAAGAGTGCCAAAATTGTGACTTTGGGATCCGAATTTAAAAAGCAAAGTAAAAAAAAAAAATTATCCATGTTTGCTGTTGGGATTGAACACCACAAGCAATTCTTGCCCAATATTGTGCTAAGCTCTAACTTTTGATTCTCTGATAAAATGCCTTCAGTTTACCTTATCATTCCCAACAATGGCTGTCTAGACTTCTGGTTACTGAATAATAATGATTTTATTTTTGTCTTAACTGAAAGAAGAAGTCAACCCAAAACTTTATAAACAACAGAGGTTGAAGTACCATGAACACTTACTACTTTTGAAACCAGAAATAATTCTTTACTTTTACAAAAGGATAAAAATATTTGTCCCCAGGGTAAAGAGAGACAACAGACCTACTAACATGGTGACAGAGGCTCAGAAATATCATCACAGGAACAGACTTACCTAATGGTATAACGGAAAGTTAGGCTTGGTGGGATGTGATTTATGTTGTAATTGGGTCTTCCCTTGTATTAAGTGAGGCACTTTAAAGTAAGTTCTTTCCTTTTTATAAGTAGTTTCAAACAACTTGAACAACACACCCAGAATACTGTCAACCACAGCCAGAAAACAGCTCCTATGGTCTGCAGATAATTAATATTTGACAATCCTTTTCAACGCCCTCCAACTCCAACCAAAACTAAAACATTACTTGGGGTGTGGGTGGGTGGTTGGAGAGAAGTAAGCAAATAAAACCTAATATCTAAATAATTACCCACAGATCAAACAATAAAAAAGCAGCATTTCAACTAGTCCAAGACAAAATAAGGAGCTGTCTGCCATTTATTCACAGTTCTCATGTTTGCTGATCTACCAACAAAAACATCAGGCTAATTTTACTGTTAATACATTGGGATGTTGCTTCATCACTGAGTGGATTTAAAGCTGGTCCTTTGTAGTTGCATCATTCAGTACATCAAATAATACAGTGTGGCCAGCCTCCTACACAAGCACAGACAACGGTGTTGTGTCTGTTTTTTGAGCCTTTGACAGAGCAGGGAAAATGCCACACTGGACTTTGCCCTCTTCTTTTGATAACTGAGGGCGCTTTACTTGGGAGAACTGCCCCTGCTTAGGCATGATGGCTGTCACCCTGACCCTACTGCCAATTCTAGTTCTGACTAAACAGTTGGCTCCTGAGGCAGCTGGGCTAATCATAGACAGCCCTTGGCCTGGTGATGAAGCACAGGGACTCATCACCCAATAAGACGTTTCCTGAAACTCTCTCATCACGGGCATCCTTTCCAGAGAGGATGTGAGGCAATCTAAGCCCAGAGTTCTCAGGCTCTGGCTTCAGGTTAAAGGACAGCCAGAGAGCAGGAATCCCCTGTGCAGAGATAAGCTGGGGAGGGAGGAGAAGGTGCTTTTGAAAGGTTCAGACATCAGGTCTTTCTCTCCCAATGGCCACCAGTGCCTCTTTTTACCATGGCTACAAAAACCAATGCATTTTCCTTTAGGCTTAAATGGGTTGAACAGGTATCTGCTATTTGCATTCCTGACCAGGCAGATGGTGAGCAGTTGATGTTTGACCTCACTGGGTTCATTCCAGTCTCTGTTCTCAGGGCACTCCTTTGCGGCCCACTGGGATGACTCCCAAGATTCTGTCTTTGCATTTGGACTCCATCCTACAGCCAAATGTCAGATACAACTAAAGTTTCACATATATGTCCAAGTTTTGACCTAAGAGCTGTTGGGAGATAGGATACAACAACGGTGACATGGTAAAGACAGCTAGCCTCCTCACAATTACCTTCTGGTCATTGCTATTCAGCTGTGTGAACTAGTTGTCTATGAACTACTCCAGTCACTTCAAGATATTTCTTCTCTTCTCCTTTCTCCCCTTCTTTCCCCATCCCTCCTCTTCTTTCCCTTCCTTCCTCACTTGCTAGAACTGGTTTGCTCTTCAAACCAAGAGAACATGAAGTTAAACACCATGGGGGACAAAAAGATTCTGCAAGCCAATGCATCATTTCAAATGCTTTTCACTGTAGCGAATGGGACATGTAAGACTCGATACAAACTGCCTTAAGCAAGAAGGAACCCTGATTTGCTGTTTTATCCTGAATGATGAACCTACAGGTAGTATGGCCCTGGACATGGTACCATCAACCAACCAGTCAAGGATGTCAGTGATGGCCCTGTGTTTTATGTCCATGTTTGGTCAAATCGTGCTGACATCTCCAAAGGCCCTGAAGGCATCATATAGCTGCCCAATCTAGCATACCCAGCAGCAGAGAGCAACTTCTCTGTGTGTGGAACAGGTAGTCCTAAATAATATCCTGTTAGTGGTGTGAGGACATATTTAGGAGTCAGAATTGACTCATTATGGTGACTACTTGGATGTCAGAGGTGTGGGAGGGGAAGACCTTGGGTTTCGACATTTCTTTTATGGGTATATTGGTAGTAGGGAGGTCCCTCCCTGAGACAGGCCAGGGCTGGTTTGACAAGGATGGTGCCATAGCTAAGCAGGTTTACAGCTCTTCATGCTTTGTGTGGGTCTGCCCAGGAGTCTAACTGGGGCTTATCAACAAAACCTTGCCCTGGACAACAAGGTACTCATGCCTGACAAGAGGTTCTGCAGGGGAAGTCACTCTTCCCAATTATGTGCCAAGGACCATTAATATAAATCAGGAGCCACCTTAATGACACATTCATATGCTGGAGCATCGCAGCTTTCTCCACCTCCCCTTCAGCTTACAACTGATCTTGTTGGGTGTGTGTCCACCCAGCACCACATAGGATCATCCTTGATCCAGTCAATGCCTCTCAACTCTGAATTAAAATAAGCTGCTTATATAGCTCAGGACTCATGCTCTGAGGAAGACACTCTGTGTGTGTGTGTGTGTGTGTGTGTGTGTGTGTGTGTGTGTGTGTTTATATGTGTGAATGAGAGTGCACCTACAAATACCATGGTACACATACGAAGGTCAGAAGACAACCTGGGGCATCAGACCTTGCTGTCCACCTTGTTTGAGACAGTCGCTTAGTTTCTTTGCTACCCACACCAGGTGGCTTGTCTGTGGTTTCCAAGGATTCTCCATCTCTCTCCCACCTTCCCATAGGAATTCTGGGATTGCTACATCAGGTTTTACCTGGGTTCTAAGATTTCCCTGGTCATGTTTGTGTGGCAAGCATTTTACCCACCAATCCATCTTTCCAGCCCCCAAGTAAAATATCTAACTTAATTTTACTACGGACAAGCATCAGACACATTTCACTATCTTTGCCAACTTGAAGTGGTGTCAAGTCTGACACTGCTGTGCAACCACCCCTAGCATGCATCTGCAGAACTTTTGCTAGACCAAAATTGATCTTCTATGCCCAAGAAATAATTTCTATGCTCTCCTACCTAGCTCTAGGCAGCAACTATAGTGGACTTCCTCCCTCTTAAAACGACTACTCAAAGTTCTCCAGGTAAGTGGAATCATACAGTGCTTGTCCTTGTTACTGGCTTATTTCACTTAACATGATGTCATTGGTACTTATGATACAGCACAAATCCTAATTTTCTGCCCACTTAAATAAAGCTGAATGATATTCTACTTAGATATATACTACATTTTGCTTATCTGTTCATTCACCAGTAGACACAAGTTGCTTCTACTTTTTTTTTTTCTTTTGCTGTTGTGACTAATGCTGCTATGGCTATGGATATCTACATATCTACATATCTGTAGACATGTCCAGAGGTAGTTTTAAGAATTCCATGGGATTACGGAGGAACCCAGGAGGTCCCACGCCTCCTGAGGAATCAATGGCTGTTAAAGATTGCAGGAGGAACAGGAGTCTATTTCTTCAGTGGTGTAACCACTGATAAGTTGTACAGGGTTCCAGTAGATAACCTTCCACCTTGGACAAGGAGCTCTAATTAGATTCAGAGAGCTGCACATAATGAAGACATGAAAATAAGAGGGAGACTTCTTGGGGACAAGAAGGGTTTCGGTTGGCAGGAGTGAGAGAGGGGGACAGAGGCAAAAACAACTAAAACTTATTATACATGTGAATGCAACTGTCAAAGATTAAAAAAGAAAAGGATGTCTATGGGATTGGAACAGGCAGCAAGAGTGGGGATACTGCCAGTGTGACTTCCTATAGATTGTTTTGAGGGGTCCTGGGAAGAGACCATATTATCTTCGTTGGCTCCTAATTATAGCATCCCTGCCAAGTTATCTCCAGCATGTACATCTGCCTCCTTCAGCAGACTCAGAGACCCAGAAGAGTGGGTGGGATTGCTCCCCTCGATATCCCTAGATCTTGTTCCAAGCCTGATGCCCATCATAATTATCGAGTTGCTGCTGAATAAAGAACTATAGTAACCCATAATTTTCCACCATCCCACTCTGCAAACAACTATTCCCTTTGCTGCCAGGATGTCATGACTCATGATGCCCTGAGCCCAGCTCTAGACCTGCAGCCTGATGCACTCTGGGCCTGAGTCAATGTGGGGGTGCAAGACCTTCATGAGGCAGAGCTGCAAGTATGAGAAAGCCAGTGGGCTCCAACAGTGGACCGAGGCCAAGGAAAGAGACAAGTTGCCTTGGTCTCTCACTCCATTCTCTTCTGGAGAGACCCTTCCCGAAGAATGGCTGCAACCCATTCCTTGCATCTAAATGAGAGGCCCAATCAATCTTCCCGCAAATATCTGCTTCTCCATCTCCAAAAGCCACTTAAAAAGAAAAGAGAGAAAAAAATGTAACTGTGTTTCAACTGAAGTGGATTTGTATGTTTTCTCTCTGTGTGTCTGGAGCTCCGCATTCCTGTGTTTTCTTTGGTTTTAATTTTAACCTGAGTTCGATTTTTTTTTTTCAAAATGGAAACCTATGGAAATTAAAAAGTAGCACTAGATAAAAGAAATGCCAAAACACCCAGGAGAGTCCTGAGTAGTACCACACTGAGGTCTAGGAAGGGATTTGCAGAGAACGTCTTTGCCATGTGGAGAAGTGGTGTGGCGAATTGAGAATGCTCCCCTCCCCTCCCCTCCCCTGCATCTCAGAAGCCAGCAGATGCCGTGTGTGCTGGGACAGAGAAGCAAAAATGGTGGCTTGGTAGGTAGACTCTAACACTGACTTCTAACTGCTTCTTTGGTATTTCTAACATCTGGGCTCCCTTTCACTCAAGCAATAAACTGCCTGGGGGCCAGATTAGCTGTGGCATACCTGTGAAAACATACGGCAGATGTCTCCATTTATACTTTATCTACTTTGTTTACTGTGGAAATGGCTGCTTTGATTTTAATTTTTAAAATACTGCATTAAAATTATCTCTTGTAATTGCCATCGTAGAGCCTTCATCCCGTAACTGATGGAAGCAGATGCGGACATCCACAGTTTAAGCACTGGGCCGAGCTCCTGAAATCCAGGTGAAGAGAGGGAGGAGTGATAGTATAAGCAAAGGGGTCAAGACCATGCTGGGGAAACCCACAGAAACAGCTGACATGAGCCAGGGGGAACTCACTGCCTCTGGACTGACAGCTGGGGAACCTGCATTGGACCAGACTAGGCCCCCTGAATGTGGGTGACAGTTGTGTGGCTTGGACAGTTTATGGGGCCACTGGTGGTGGGACCAGGATTTATACCTGGTGCATGAACTGGCTTTTTGGAGCATACCTTGCTCAGCCTAGATATTGGGGGGAGGGGCCTTAATCCTGCCTCAATGTGGTATGACAGACTTTGTTGACTCCCCATGGGAGGTATCACCCTCTCTGAGGAGTGGATGGGGGGGAGGGGGAGAAGATGGGGAGGGAGTTCGAGAATGGGAGGGAGAGGGAATTGGGATTGGTATATAAAATAATAAAAGATTGTTTTAAATAAAAATATTAACAATAACTATGAAAAAATATCTCTTGTAGCCTAGGACAAACTGGCTATGTAACTGAAAACAACCTTGAATTTCTCATCTTGAATTTGTGCTGGGATTGCAGCTGTACACCACCATACCCGGGTTTATTCAGTGCTGCTGATGGAAACAAGGGCTTGTGCATGCTAGGCAAGCATTTCACCACTTGAACCTCATCCCAGCCTCCTACCCACTTCATTTTATGCCTTCTCTGCCTCACCTGATGCTTCCAGTTGCTCCCATTTGGCCTCCCCTT